>NC_084631.1:1111868-1324163 GCF_033978795.1 Nerophis ophidion | reverse complement strand
ATCAACTTTATCATGATATTCTAATAATATGACCAGCACCTGTATAATGGAACCATATAAACACTGGTTACAGGGTTTTTTCTTTTGACATATGCAGTAACATATTGCATCATTTCTGTTTTTTTCTGCTCTGTTACGCTATTTCATTATTCTCTCACTGGACTCTTATTTATCTACTTGCTAATTTCCTGTTGTCTGCAGTTCAAGTGTGTTGACTATACAGAGTAACAATGCCATCTAAAGGATGGTTTTGTAACTACACCTTAGAGTTAAAAGGGGAACTGCACTTTTGGAGGGGAATTTTGCCAATCGTTCACAATCATTATGAGAGACAAAAACACACGTCTTATTTTTTGGGATTTTAAAGATAATTTTAAAAAAGATGCGGCTAATGGGAGACACTTTTGTAGCCTTCAAAGCCCTCGAAAACAACTTCAAAACCCCCTCAGCAACGCTTTATATACACACTGCTACTATATATAATGTAGTACCACACACCTTCATAACTAAATGTATTATGTAAAATATTTACCCTATTTTTCAAATGCAGCTGGGATAGGCGACCCCGAGATGGACAAGCGGTAGAAAAAATGAATGGATGGATGGATGATCATTTCCGGGATTTATTTCTTCCACGCATTGATTCTGTTTCCATAGCAGCGCACACCTGACTTCTGTCAACAATGTATGTTCCGACTGTAATCAAACACGCGTGTGTATTTTAATCATAGTACACTTGGCATCAGACAAACAAAGACGACTATTTTTACACAAATGAGGATTAACAAGCTTATCTTTTTGAAGCTAAATATACAGAGGATCAAAAAACGAAAAAGACGGTGAAATGTTGGAGCAGACGGAAGCGGAGTAGTTTGGAGACAAAGTAGTTTAACATTAATGGAATGATTACCCAAAATCAACCGGAAATATCCCGGCCAGCTGGACCAGACGAACGAAAGTCCGTCGAGTGAGTCACACTTTATATTGTAAATGATACACGCTTCACGTCATGCGTGTTATTACAACTACAGTACATATGCTCTCTCGCTAGCTCAGCTGTGTACAAACAAAATATGAAATGTGGGCTAATACTTTACAGATACTGGAATATGTTCATGTTTTTCAGTCAGTACAGCTTGGTGTTCTATTGCAGTGCATTGTGCATTACAAACTCAAATGCGTTTCGTGCTGACGTAGAAGCTAGCTTAATACTCGCCGTAGTTAACTTTTACGGCTCTTACAATAGCACGCCGATGTGTTACTACGATAGAAAAAGAGTTCTGTGTTCGCTCTTGCAATAACAATGTTGCTACAGTTTGGTTATTATAGAGATTACGGATGTATTGTTGGCGGTTTTTGAATGTATTTTTTAAAATAATTTAGAGGTAGAATTGATTGCTCCCATTAGCCACCTGGAAGGAGACGGTTTTACATGTTAGAATGCAAAAGAAGAAAAACCGTTTGTCCCTCACAATGATTATTAAAGATCAAAACAAAATTCTAAAAAAAAAAAAAAAAGTGCAGTTCCCCTTTAAGCTGCAATGTGAAAGTGAGGGTAGCGACAATTTTGGGGCGGCATAGCTCGGTTGGTAGAGTGGCCGTGTCAGCAACTTGAGGGTTGCAGGTTCGATTCCCGCTTGTACCATCCCAGTTACTGCCGTTGTGTCCTTGGGCAAGACACTTTAGACAATCAGTGCACAACAGAACAAATATCCCGACGGCATCCACATCATAGCGGGGGACTTTAATCATGTCGACCTGAAAAAAGTGCTCCCCAAACTGTGCTACGAGGGGAGCTAACACACTGGACAAAGTCTATTCCAACATAAAAAAGGATATAGAGCCAAACAAACTTCCCCAATTAGGCAAGTCTGACCACATATCCCTGCTCCTTTTGCCAGCTTACACACCAATAAGAAAAAGTGCTCCTATCACAACCAAAACGGTCAAAACATGGCCGGAGGGAGCCATGGAACAGTTGCAGGACTGCTTTGATACAACAGACTGGTCAGTTTTTGAAAACCCAGACTTGGAGCAGTACACAGAAGCAGTCCTGGGGTACATCAAACACTGCATAGACACTGTCACAGTGGACAAGCGCATCCGAGTCTACCCCAACAGGAAGCCCTGGATGAAAAAACAGTCCAGGGCTTACTCAAAGAGAGAGACAGTGCCTTCAAAGCGCAGGACCTGGCACTCTACAGTACTGCCAGAGCCAATCTGAGAGATGCATCAGAGAGGCAAAAGCCGAACACAGGAGGAAATTGGAAGCCCACCTGCAGAGCAACAACACCAAGGAGGTATGGAAAGGAATAAAAGACATGACCAACTTCAGACCCAGTAACCCTTCGGCTGACGGCAAAGCCTCTCGAGCGGGGGAGTTAAACAGCTTCTTCGCCCGATTTGAGAGAAAAACACCTGCAGCCGTCACAACACTCCCACCCAACACCCACAGCAGCTGCACCCTTATACTGGAGGAGCATGAGGTGAGACGCACGCTGAAGGCAGTGAACCCGAGGAAGGCTACGGGCCCAGATAGAGTCCCGGGACGGGTACTAAGAGACTGTGCAGACCAGCTGGCCGGAGTATTTACGAAGATCTTCACCCAGTCCCTCTCCCAGGCCGTCATCCCATCATGCCTGAAGACCTCCACAATAATCCCGGTGCCGAAGAAGAACTCTGTCAGATGTCTGAATGACTACCGTCCAGTTGCACTTACACCTATAGCTATGAAGTGCTTCGAGAAGCTGGTACGGACCCATATCACCTCAGTCCTCCCTCCCGAGCTCGACCCACACCAGTTTGCCTACAGAGCCAACAGGTCCACAGAGGACGCCATCGCCACAGCCCTACACTCCTCCCTGGGTCACCTGGAGACGGGGGGAAGCTACGTGCGGCTGCTTTTTGTGGATTATAGCTCGGCATTTAACACCATTATTCCTGATAGACTGGTGTCCAAACTGTCAGACCTGGGTCTCTCGAACTCCATCTGCATGTGGATTAAGGACTTCTTATCCAACCGCCCCCAGAGGGTGCAGTTGGGTCGCCACATGTCATCAAGCCTGCACCTCAGTACCGGCTCTCCACAAGGCTGCGTGCTGAGCCCCCTTCTCTACTCCATCTACACATACGACTGCACACCTGCCCACTCCAGCAACTCCATCATCAAATTTGCGGATGACACCACCGTAGTGGAGCTCATCTCGGAGGGAGACGAGGCTGCATATCGGGATGAGGTGGAGAAGCTGTCGGATTGGTGCAAAGTCAACAACCTGGCCCTGAACACCTCCAAGACCAAGGAGCTGGTCATAGACTTCAGGAGGAAAAAAACGGACATCCTGCCCCTGATCATCAGTGGTGACTGTGTGGAGAGGGTCTCCGACTTCCGCTCCCTGGGAGTCCACCTGGCCAACGACCTATCCTGGAGCACCAACACCACGGCTACCATCAAGAAGGCACACCAGAGACTGCACTTCCTGAGAATACTCAGGAACAACCACCTCTCACAGGAACTGCTGGTGTCCTTCTACCGGTGCTCCATTGAGAGCATCCTGACCTACTGCATCTGGTTCAGCAGCTGCACAGCCGCAGAGAGAACGGCGCTCCAGAGAAGTTAATCGGATGCCCCCCCCCCCACTATGTAAGGCGCTTTGAGTCACTTGAGAAAAGCGCTATATAAATATAATTCACTTCACTTTTTTTTTTTTTTTAAATAGCGCCAAGTATCTTTTGCGATATGTGGCGGGGCCACTACAAATAAATGAATTACAAAGTTTTAACATTTTGGGAGAGACCTTATTTTTGTGTTTTAATAATAATTTTGCTGCTACGTTTTTCTTTTTTGCGATCCAACAAAGATCACTTAATTTTACAGAATACAAAACAGCCACGTAAAATGCATTCACTGGCAGCATGGTTGTTGAAACACTTCCAAACTTGTGGCCAAGATTGTCTTGGAAAAAATTACAACCAAGTTTATGTAATTGCAGTACTTTTTTAATTAGCAGCATTAACCCATTGCAAGCGTTTTATAGTGTTTGTGTGTTTTTGGTTTCCTAATCAGCGTCTGGAACGCTCGGACGCTGCCTCAATTGGGTACAATTTAGAGAACAGCATGCAAACATGAAGTGTTAAAAACATACTTACTGAAAATTTCCAACCAATTCATTTGCCTGACAGCCTTTGGGAGATTGATGATGGTCATATTGTAGTGGTTGTCAATATCTTTCAGCAGCTGCTTCTCCTTCTCCTGCATTTGATCAAGTATTGTCTTGACTGGGAAAACAATGGCAAGTATGTCAGGGTATCGTAGTAAAACACAAAAGGACTTTAAAAATTGTGGTGGATGACCGTGACATATTTACCCTCGCTGTCAAAATCCTCCAGAAATACTTCGAGTTTGGCATTCTTGACATTGTTTTGCCTGCGGTTTTTTTTCGAGGGAGCCATAACTGAATATAGGAAAAAACAGCAACATCATTATGAGTACAACAAACCTTTTTTTCCGTGTAGTCGCGGAACTGAAATTTTCAAGAACATTGATTTGACGAATTCAGGGCAATCAGTTTTATTTCTCATAAACCAAACTCAACTTCCGTTTTATGGGATTTAGAAAAAATAAATTGCTTTATTTAAGAGTTATGCTTAACTAGGTTTTCTAATTTAAATGAACTACCATCCTTGCCATCTGCATTTTAAAACATTCAATATTACTGTACAGCCCTTACCGTGTTGACCAGTTTGACGCGTGTAAATGATAGAATGTCCAGTACTGTAGAACTGTGATTGGATATGACAATGCGTTTATTTTTAAGCTATCAAATTAAATCAAATTTATGCTATAACAGAAACGGTATGCTGACCTTTTAATATCTGTAATATCGCAAAAATGTGTTCCATTTTGTCCACTAACGACACCAAAGATCATTATCCATGCGTTCGTTACGTCTCGATTTCAGGTCTCCCTATGTCTCACATTAAAAGATTACAGTTGGTACAAAATGCGGCTGCTAGACTTTTGACAAGAACAAGAAAGTTTGATCATTTTACGTCTGTACTGGCTCACCTGCACTGGCTTCCTGTGTGACTTTAAGGTGTTACTACTTACGTATAAAATACTCCACGGTCTAGCTCCAATCTATCTTGCTGATTGTATTGTACCATATGTCCCGGCAAGAGATCTGCATTCAAAGAACTCCGGCTTATTAGCGATTCCCACTAAATGGTAACACCCTAATAAGTTTTTCAACTTGTTAAAGCCGAGGTCCATGTTAATCAATTCATGGTACGTGTTAAAGTGTTAAAAACAACGTTGAAAATATAAAACGTTCTCATGTATTTTAATCTATCCATCCGTTTTCTACCCCACCATTTCAAGAAGTTGCATTAAGAAGTATTTTATTTATTATTGGTTAGCTTCAGAATAACAATGTTATTGAAAATAATAAGAGACTTATTGTAATCTAAACATGTTGGTCTTACTTACAAATGCATGCATTTAGTTTTATTCAGTGTTAAAATATGATATGGCTCTCACAGAAATACATTTTAAAATATTTGGCTTTCATGACTCTCTCCGCCAAAAAGGTTCCCGACCCCTGCTCTAGCCTTTAAATAGACCCCCTTTTAGACTAGTTGGACTGACGTTTCTTTTTTGCTCACAGGTTCAGTAGGCAATGGATGAAGCACTGGCTGTCCAAAGTCGGGGTTCGGGGTGGACCGCTAGTCTGTGCATCGGTTGGGGGCGTCTCTGCGCTGCTGACCTGTCTCCACTCGGGATGGTCTCCTGCTGGCCCCACTATGGACTGGACTCTCACTATTATGTTAGATCCACTATGGACTGGACTCTCACTATTATGTTGGATCCACCATGGACTGGACTCTCACTATTATGTTGGATCCACTATGGACTAGACTATCACACTATTATGTTGGATCCACTATGGACTGGACTCTCAAACTATTATGTTAGATCCACTATGGACTCGACTCTCACTATTATGTTAGATCCACTATGGACTAGACTATCACTATTATGTTAGATCCACTATGGACTGGACTCTCACACTATTATATAAGATCCACTATGGACTGGACTCTCACACTATTATATAAGATCCAGTACGGACTGGACTCTCACACTATTATGTTAGATCCACTATGGACTGGACTCACACTATTATGTTAGATCCACTATGGACTGGACTCTCACACTATTATGTTAGATCCACTATGGACTGGACTCTCACACTATTATGTTAGATCCACTATGGACTGGACTCTCACACTATTATGTTAGATCCACTATGGACTGGACTCTCACACTATTATGTTAGATCCACTATGGACTGGACTCTCACACTATTATGTTAGATCCACTATGGACTGGACTCTCACACTATTATGTTAGATCCACTATGGACTGGACTCTCACACTATTATGTTAGATCCACTATGGACTGGACTCACACTATTATGTTAGATCCACTATGGACTGGACTCTCACACTATTATGTTACATCCACTACGGACTAGACGCTCACAATATTATGTTAGATCCACTATGGACTGGACTCTCCCTATTATGTTAGATCCACTATGGACTGGACTCTCACAATATTATGCTAGATCCACTATGGACTGGACTCTCACTATATTATGTTAGATCCACTATGGACTGGACTCTCACACTATTATGTTAGATCCACTATGGACTGGACTCTCACAATATTATGTTAGATCCACTATGGACTGGACTCTCACACTATTATGTTAGATCCACTATGGACTGGACTCTCACAATATTATGTTAGATCCACTATGGACTGGACTGTCACAATATTATGTTAGATCCACTATGGACTGGACTCTCACACTATTATGTTAGATCCACTATGGACTGGACTCTCACAATATTATGTTAGATCCACTATGGACTGGACTCTCACTATTATGTTAGATCCACTATGGACTGGACTCTCACAATATTATGCTAGATCCACTCGACTTCCATTGCACCGGTAGCCTTAAGGGGGGGTCCCCACAACTGCAGTCCTCTCCAAGGTTTCTCATAATCCCATTGGGTTGAGTTTTTCCTTGCCCTGATGCAGGATCTGAACCGAGGATGTCATCGTGGCTTGTGCAGCTCTTTGAGACACTCACATTGATTGATGGATTGATTCTTATAGCCTGAATTGAAAGAGTTAAACTATTATGGAATCTTTTTCGAACTTTATCTCGGACAAAAAGTGAAGTTATTGTACAAATACAAACTTTACAGCACGCTGGGCAAGACTGGAGTTAAAAGTGCCCGTACTAGCTAACATGCTACAACGCTTAACGACATGTTAGCCGTACAGCAGGAAGAAGCCATTTTAAGTTTGGAAAAGCGCATTCTATAGCGAGTCTATAGCTACTTTGATACTTTATATACACGTGTTGACCATGTATTACCTGCTGTTTGGCCTTTCTTCGAATGCAACTCTTGTCGAGTTGTCGTCGCCTCCTTCTTCTTTGGATTGATGTAGTCGTCGACGATTTTTTTCAAAAAGCCTTTTCAAACCTCCGCGCAAATATCTTCTCCAAATCAGCCAATCACCTCGCGTCTTACTTCTGCGTCACTTCCTACTCCGCTGGACCAATAGGAGTGTTCAACGTCACATGTTTATATGACGTGTACGAAAATTGGTTTCAAGTAAAAGGGAAATAGTGGAAAGTAAGTTAGCGAAAGGCAAGATTAGGTTAGCAGTGGGAGATATTTTAGGATTGCATTCAAGACACATAGGTTATATAAAGCATTAGATACATATTAAAAAAAAAAACACTGGGTTAAATAAAAGAACATGGAGTAGGGCAGTGGTTCTCAAATGGGGGTACTTGAAGGTATGCCAAAGGGTACGTGACATTTTGTTTTAAATATTCTAAAAATGGCAACAATTAAAAAATCCTTTATAAGTATATTTATTGAATAATACTTCAACATAATATGAATGTAAGTTCATAAACTGTGAAAAAAAATGCAACAATGCAATATTCAGTGTTGACAGCTGGATTTTTTTGTGGACATGTTCCATAAATATTGATGTTAAAGATTTATTTGGTTGTGAAGAAATGTTTAGAAGTAAGTTGATGAATCCAGATGGATCTCTATTACAATCCCCAAAGAGGGCACTTTAAGTTGATGATTACTTCTATGTGGAGAACTCTTTATTTATAATTGAATCACTTGTTTACTTTTCAAAAGGTTTTTAGTTATTTTTCTATCTTTTTTTCCAAATAGTTCAAGAAAGACCACTACAAATGAGCAATATTTTGCGCTGTTATACAATTTAATAAATCAGAAACTGATGGATGGATGGATGGATGGATGGATGGATGGATGATAGATAGATAGATAGATAGATAGATAGATAGATAGATAGATAGATAGATGGATAGATGGATAGATGGATAGATGGATAGATAGATAGATAGATAGATAGATAGATAGATAGATAGATAGATGGATAGATTACAGGGAGACAGAACAGGATCGCTGACGGGTCTGCCAACTTCCGGCGCCCCTTACAAAAAAGGTGAGATACAGGTAAATAAAATAAAATAAAATAATCGATCTAAGCCTGAGGCCAAGGGAAAAAAACAACAACAACTCATAGCCATAGTACACATCCCTCTTACATTTGTGTAAGAGGGAAACATCAAAGAAAACGAAGGACATGAAAGACATTAAAGCAGGGGTCCACCTTCATCAATTCATGGTACAAATATATACTATCAGCATAATACAGTCATCACATAAGTTAGTCATCATAGTACATACATTGAATTATTTACATTATATACAATCCGGGGGGTGGGATGAGGAGCTTTGGTTGATATCAGTACTTCAGTCATCAACAATTGCATCAACAGAGAAATGGACATTGAAACAGTGTAGGTCTTATTTAGTAGGATATGTACAGCCAGCAGAGAACATAGTGAGTTCACATAGCATAAGAGCAAGTAAATAGATAAGAAATACATTTGATTATTTACACTAGGTTATTTACAATCCGGGGAGGTGGGATGTGAATGGAGGAGGGTGTTAGTATAGGGTTGAAGTTGCCTGGAGGTGTTCTTTTAGAGCGGTTTTGAAGGAGGATAGAGATGCACTTACTTTCACACCTGTTGGGAGTGCATTCCACATTGATGTGGCATAGAAAGAGAATGAGTTAAGACCTTTGTTAGATCGGATTCTGGGTTTAACGTGGTTTGTGGAGCTCCCCCTGGAAGTAGTTTGACATGTACTTCGGTATCAGGGAGGTGTAGTGTATTTTATAGACTAGGCTCAGTGCAAGTTGTTTTACTCTGTCCTCCACCCTGAGCTTTGGGTTAGGGTTAGGGTTAACCCTAAACCCTGAGCCAACCCACTTTGGAGAAGTGGGGTGGAGGGAGGTAGCTCGACCCAGGAGCAGAATGCAGGGTTTTGGGACTGAATTCTAAACAGAAACCATTGAAAATATTATTTTTGGGCCTAAGAGCAGGGCTATTCAACTGGCGGCCCGGGGGCCAAATTTGGCCGGGGAAACAAACTATACCCTCACGAGTTTAGTTTAAAAGTTAGGAGACAAACATTTTTGCTACAATTTTCTTGTTGCAAAAAATTTAATCTTTTGTATACTGTAAAAGCAAGTAATTTCTTTAAGGAAGTAGTTTGACATGTACTTCGGTATCAGGGAGGTGTAGCAGATTTTATAGACTAGGCTCAGTGCAAGTTGTTTTACTCTGTCCTCCACCCTGAGCCAGCCCACTTTGGAGAAGTGGGTTGGAGTGAGGTGTGATCTGGGGTGGAGGTCTAAAAGTAACCGGACTAGCTTATTCTGGGATGTTTGGAGTCTAGATTTGTCCGTCCAGTCCGCACGGTTGAGCGAGGATATGTCCAAGAAGACTGAGGTGTCCGATACCTGCTCTTTCAGCCAAGACACTGTGAAGCTTGTCCGTCCCGGTGCTCAGTGCCAGGTCCGCAGCCCAGTCTCTCCACACTGACTCTGGTGTAGCAGAGTAAAATACAGCACTATGATGACATAGTGCTGTATTTTACTTCTTTATCTTTTTTTTTCCAACCAAAAATGCTTTACTCTGATTAGGGCAGGGGTAGGGAACCTATGGTTCTAGAGCCAGAGCCAGATGTGGCTCTTTTGATGACTGCATCTGGCTCTCGGATAAATCTGAGCTAACACTGCTTAACACAATAAGTAAACACTAATTCCAGTTGTAATCAAAGTGTTAAAAATAACGTTCAAAATATTAAACATGCTCATGCATTTGAATCCATCCATCCTTTTTTCTATCGCACTTGTTCAAGAAATTGTATGATTTATTTATTATTGTTTTTTTTAGGGCTTGCCCTCTTGGGGGTTCTTCAGACCACCAAGCACCGACATGAAAGCCTTTTTCAGGGTTACAATGTTTTTTTATCTTTCAATAAGTCTCTCAGTTGCTTTCCAGCAATTGTCTTTTTCTCTTTCGTTCTCGCTCGCACTCTGGCTACAGCTCCAACCCTGTCTCTCCTCCCGGCTGCTGCTTATAACAGAGCGACAAGTGATTAGATAACAAGGCCCAGGTGGGCCATCTACGCACCTGTCGCTGATTTTGAGGCCGGTCCTGGCACACCCTGCTTCGCTGCAGGCCCGCAGGCCACACCCTCCACAGTTAGCTCCAGAATATTAACGTTATTACAAAGAATACGGGACCTATTATACTCTAGTAATGTTGGTCTTACTTAAAAATGCACGCGTTTAGTTGTGTTCAGTGTTGAAAAAAAATGATATGGCTCTTACGGAAATACATTCTAAAATATTTGGATTCTTGGCTCTCTCAGCCAAAAAGGTTCCCGACTCCTGGATAAGGGGGTAATTGAATTAAAAAAAATGTTCACAGGCGGTACATCGCTGAAAAAAGTTTGAGAACCATTGGAGTGGGGATCCATTCCAGTAGGTGGCGGTAATGCAAACTAGAAGGGTGCTTGCCAACTGCAATTTAACAAACGAAGAAGAAGTAGTTTCAAGTCCAGGAAATGGAGGCATTTTGAAATATGATTGGACTATTGGCACGTGTTTGTTGTTTTGAATTCAATTTCAATTTGAAGTCGGTTCATTTTCAATATTCCTTCACGCAATGTCGAAACCGGCACTTTTAAGCCTCCATCAAGTACTGAGGAGGAGCTTCCGCAGCGTGGCAAGCAGCCAAGAAGTATGGAGGAGCGTGCTGGCCGAGTGCGGCCCTCTGCTGTCTTCCCTGGACAACCTGGCCGAGCAGACCCGCGCACTGTGCGGCCTCCACGTCTCCCACACGCCGCTAGCAGACATCCCGGACCTGGAGGAGCTGCTGCGTTTCAAGCTGCTGCAAGCCATGGACACTGTGCTGTGTCAACTCTACGAGAAGTTGTAAGTCAACACCTGCTTAACATTGTCAACCATTTTACATCATTTTGTACACCTTTAATATCAAAATTGTCACCATCATTATGAAGTGCAGTGTTGTTTTTAAATTACCGTAAGTCAGGAACTAAAGAAAGTATTTCAAAGGTCGAAATCTGTGTTTTGGTGTGGTTTACGAGCTATTACGGTAATCCAGGTCACAGCCGTACCAAGCAGAGTGGGCGGGTTTTGTAGCTTTAGTAGTATTCATTGTTGCAACAAGTTTCTTTTTTCTAAATAAAAATACTTAACTTTACAGCCAACTACCCACTAAATCAATAAATAACATACATTTTACGCTGTTCTATACAGCATTTTACTGTAAATTTGAAAAAAAAACAAAAAAACTACTGTTTTTTGCGTTAAAATTCTGTTGTTTTTAAAGGCCTACTGAAATGAGATGTTCTTATTTAAACGGGAATATTAGGTCCATTCTATGTGTCATACTTGATCATTTTGCAATATTGCCATATTTTTGCTGAAAGAATTTAGTAGAAAAAATCGACGATAAAGTTCGTAACTTTTGGTCACTAATAAAAAAGCCTTGCCTGTACCGGAAGTAGCAGACGATGTGCGCGTGACGTCACGGGTTGTGGAGCTCCTCACATCTGAACATTGTTTACAATCATGGCCACCAGCAGCGAGAGCGATTCGGACCGAGAAAGCAACGATTTCCTCATTAATTTGAGCGAGGATGAAAGATTCATGGAAGAGGAAAGTTTGAGTGAAGCTCTCGAAACAAAAAAGGCGACAGCAGTGGGAGCGATTCAGATGTTATTAGATATATTTACTAGGATAATTCTGGAAAATCCCTCATCTGCTTATTGTGTTAATAGTGTTTTAGTGAGATTATATAGTCATACCTGAAAGTCGGAGGGCTGCGGTGACCGACAGTGTCTCTGAGAGAAGCCAATGGAGGAGCCAAGATGACAGCTGCTGCAGGAGGATGCTAACTCCGCACAAGTCTCCGGTATGAGCCGACTTAATATCACAATTTTCTCATCCAAAAACTTGCTGGTTGACATGTGGTAGAGAAACATGTTCGCTAAAGCTTCACAACAAACAAAGAAACACCGGCTGTGTTTCGGTTGCTAAAGGCAGCTCCAATCCACCACTTTCCATCAACAATATTCTTCTTTATAGTCTCCATTATTAATTGAACACATTGCAAAAGATTCAGCAACACAGAAGTCCAGAATACTGTGTAATTATGCAATGAAAAGAGACGACTTTTAGCCGTGAGTGGTGCTGGGATAAAATGTCCCCTCCAACCAATAACGTCACAAGCACGCGTCCAAAAAAGCGTCATCAAACTTATAATTGCAATTTAGTAAACTAAAGCGGCCGTATTGGCATGTGTTGCAATGTTAATATTTCATCATTGATATATAAACTATCAGACTGTGTGGTCGCTAGTAGTGGCTTTCAGTAGGACTTTAACATCAAAAGTGTCGCCGCCATTGTGATGTGCAGTGTTGTTTTTAAGTCTTAAACTACAGAAAGTATTTCAATGTTTGAAATCTGTGTTTTGGTGTGTTTTATGAGTTATTACGGTAATGTAGGTCACAGCAGCAACAACGCAGAGTGGGCGGGGTTTGTTTTCAATGCAGCCAGCCTGAAAAAACACGTGTCAGAACGGATGCGGAAGTAGATTTTTACGCGATATCATATTGTATGTGTTTATTACACTTGGCATTCATATTTTGCTGGGTTTTTTCTGTTTTGTTGTGTTTTGCTTAATTGTAAAATGAAATATATGTGTCAGTAAAGTACTCAATATTTTCTAACTTGAATGTAATTTTTTTTTTTGGACAGAAAAAATTTGTACTGCTTGAAATTGCCTACCTTTTTTAAACAATAGTAGTATTCATTATTATAACAAGTTACATGTTTTTGTTTAAATAAAATACTTAACTTTACAGCACACTACCCTTCAAATTAATAAAAAAAAATAACAATACATTGTACTTGTTCTTTACAGCAAATTACTGTTAATTGAAAAAAAAAACTGTTACTGTTTTTTGCGTTAAATTCTGTTGTTTTTAAATTACCGCAAGTCTTAAACTATGGAAAGTATTTCATTGGTCGATATCTGTGTTTTGGTGTGTTTTACGAGTTATTACGGTAATCACGGTCACAGCAGCTCAGAGCAGGAGCAAAGCAGAGTGGGCGGGGTTTGTTTTCAATGCAGCCAGCCTGAAACACACACGTGTCAGAAAGGATGCGGAAGCTGATTTTTACATGATAATATATCATATTGTTGTTGTTTATTACATTTGGCATTCATATTTTCTTGTGTTTTGTTTTATTGTAAAATATATGTGTCAAAGTACTTGAACATTTATCAATAAATGTTTTTTTTTTTTGTACAGCATGTTATCATGCTGTACAAACAAACATCCATGCATCCATCCATTTCTACTGCTTGTCCCTTTCGGGGTCGCGGGGGGTGCTTTGTCTAAATAAAAATACTGAACTTTACAGCAAACTACCAAAATATTTAACTTTAAAGCAAACCACCCATCAAATTAATAAAAATAACAATACATTTTATGTTGTTCTTTACAGTATATTACCGTAAATAGAAAAAAGAAATGCAAGTTTTTTGCGTAAAAATTCAGTTAACTTAGCCGCCAGTTATTGACTGTAAAATCCACAGTTGTTGTTTTTGATGATGTATTACTGTAAATAGAAAGACTGTACATTTGTTTTTACGGTTTTACAATATATTTGTATTTATATCATGCGTTTTTGATATTTTTGTCATTTTCTCTTTTTAAGCAAATAATTATAAAAACAAATTCAATATATGAATATTACTGTACAGCGAGACCAAAAGGGACAAGCGGTAGGAAATGGATGGATTGGTTGGATGTACAAACATACTTTTTTGGGGTTTATTATATTTACAAATATTTTTATTGATAAGTGTACAATTTTATGTTGATTTACTATACAAAATACAATTAATTACTCTAAAGAAAATATATTGTATATTTATTTTACATTATTTTACTGGTAGTTTAAATCAGTGGTCCCCAACCTTTTTGTATCCGTGGACCGGTCAACGCTTAATAATTTGTCCCGCGGGTGGGGGTGTCCTTTTTTTTTTTTTTTTTTTTTCTTTGTCATGAAAAAGGGACGTTTTTGTCATTAAAAAGGGAGTTTTTTTGTGGTCGGTGCACTAATTGTAAGTGTATATTGTGTTTATGTTGATTTAATAAAAAATAAAATAAAATAAAATAAATATATATATATATATATTTTTTTTTTTTTAAATAAAAAATTATTCTGCGGCCGGGTACCGGGCCGCGGCCCGGTGGTTGGGGACCACTGGTTTAAATGATTCATTTGACCATATTTTGACATGCAACACTATGCATGCATGCTATTTTTATGACTTTTTGACATTTTTAAGATTTATTGAAAAACCAAATGTCAAAATTGTTTGTTAATTATCAATTAAATAAAAAAAAAATTGTATAAGCTATGGATGTAGTATGGAAATATTTTACCTCCAAAAATGAGGTCTGCAAAAAAAACTGGCAGCTAAGTTGCGAGAATAAAAAAAACAAAACCTTTACTGTTTTTCCATTAATACTATAATGTTGAAAAAACTTAAATACAAAAATGTTGGCAACTAAGCTTTTAGCTTTTTCCATCAACCACCCCAAAAAAGTGGTACAAATTTTCCTTTGACCATAAAATGTTGTAATTAAAAAAATTATTTTAAAGAAAATCACCATTTTAAAGTAAAAAATTTGGAAATGTAAAGTTTTTACCTAAAACAATGTATATCATTAGTAATAAAATCCAGAGGCAAATTAAAGTTAAAATACCAATGATTGTCAGACACACAATAGGTGTGGCAAAATTATTCTCTGCATTTGACCCATCACCCTTGATCACCCCCTGGGAGGTGAGGGGAGCAGTGAGCAGCAGCGGTGGCCGCGCCCGAGAATAATTTTTGCTGATTTAACCCCCAATTCCAACCCTTGCTGCTGAGTGCCAAGCAGGGAAGTAATGGCTCCCATAGAGCCTTGATCAATTATACAGTGTTACAAGCGGCCCTCTGATGGCAGTCATAACTGCCATGTGGCCCTCAATGTCACTATAGACAGCGATTTTAAACTAGACAAACAAGTCAATGGCGTTTTAAAATCGTGTTTTTATCACCTTCGTCTTTTAGTAAAGGTTAAACCGTTTTTATCTTTTAACCTTTTTGAACAAGTCGTGCATGCTTTTATTTCAAGTGGCCTGGACTACTGCAATGCACTTTATGCTGGCATTAGCCAAAAAGCTCTCTCCCGGTTGCAGTTAGTCCAGAATACGGCAGCACGACTTTGAACAGGGGCCAGGAAACGCCAGCATATAACCCCAATCCTTGAGAGTTTGCACTGGCTCCCTGTTCATTTTAGAATTGAATTTAAAACATTGCTGTTTGTTTTTAAATCTTTACATGGACTGGCACATCTTTATATCTCGGACCTTATCCAAATTTACATCCCTACGCGCGCTCTGAGGTCCGAAAGCCAGCTCCAGCTCGTGGTGCCCAAGACCAGACTTAAGACCAGGGGAGACAGGACCTTCTCTGGAACACTCTGCCCCTCCATGTTCAAACTGCTTCCACAGTGGAGTGTTTTAAGTCTCGTCTTAAGACCCACTTTTATTCTTTGGCTTTTAACACTACGTGAGTTGTGTGGTCCTCTGTTGTCCTCTGTGTTTTTTATACACTTTGATTTTTATTTTACTGTTTTAATTGATTTTACCCTTTAAAATAGTTTTTAATCATATTTGTTTTTATACTGTTTTTATTGGTTTTATTTTTAGTCATTTTTTGTTTTATTCAGTCATTGGTGGAGCATAATATTGTTTTTAACATGGCTGTGCAGCACTTTGGAAACGTTATTGTTGTTTAAATGTGCTATATAAATAAAGTGGATTGGATTGGATTGGATCAATGCAAACCAGTTTGTCCTCCATGTCTACACACAAAAACCACACCAGTAATCATCTTTTCCCTTACAGGGCTTCGCTCCAGTCGGTGAGAGACACCATCAGCAACCAGGTTACGACGGCGGTCCAAGTGTACGAGCAGAACGCCGACAGTCTCGATCTGGTCACCGTGACCCAGCGCTCGGCGGTCATCCCGTCAGTGGCCGACATGCTGGAGTGGCTGCAGGATGCTGGACGTCACTATCAACAGCAGTATCCTCCTTCCGCTCTTCATGTGCGTCCATGTCTTTTTGTGCTCCGTCCTCAACGCCTGTGTTCAGGTTCTTGAGAAGGAAGACTCTCCTGCACACGCTCAGTACAGACGACCTCTCCCTGCTGGAATCTTCTACCAAAAGATGGAAAGAGATGGACGCTCCCAATCAAGAGGATCACATCCAAGGTGAATTCATACTCAACACTGAAGGCAGAGTCAATATATTTTTATTTAATAAGCATATGTTGCACCACTTTTTGGTATTTGACCTTAAATAACAGCTGCAAATTCTAACTATCTACTGTGGGCTGCTTTTTATATTATTGTAGTTACAAAGTGAAACGGCAGAGGTCGCTGTTTCACCTGCAAAAAGCACCAAGTCAAATCCACACTTTGGCAAAAATGCTTATTAAATTTTTCCTTTTTTAATCTAAATGTATAATATATATATTTTACACTTTTTTTTATTGTGATACATTTGTATTTTTAAACACATTTTCCTGTTGAACTTTGCATTTTTTAATTATATTGCATTTAAAAAAAAAGTATACAATCAATCAATGCATGATCCAACATTTTGCTTCTTATAGTTTTATTATTTTAATACATGTTTTTTATATTATTGAAGATTTTTACTTTTGACGTCCATCCATCCATTTTCTACCGCTTATTCCCTTCGGGGTTGCGGGGGGCACTGGAGCCAATCCAAACTGCATTCGGGCGGAAGGCTAAAAAGATTTCACTTTTTTTCAAACATTATCTCCTCTGAGGCCGTTTGTCGTTTCGGCTTCAAACTACCACAGGAGAGAGATGGAACCCCCTCTGATTAAAAGTTGAAGAAATACTTATAATTAGTGCTACGGTTTTGATTTGATCAGCCTTCAAAGAACCACTGCGCTAAAAACCATTTCAAAGCTGGCCGCTGTGCGCAGACACAGTGAGGGAGACTTTTTTTTCCATACCGTCTGCTGCTGTTGCGCACGCACCAACATTAGTGGGGGAGGGGCTGTGATCGTCAATACCAGGGGTGTCAAACTCAAATACAGAGTGGGCTAAAATTTTAAACGGAACAAAGCCGCGGGCCAAGGTTGAACAAATTAACCTTTTACTAGGGACCCAAACAAGTTTTGCATTAAATATTGAACAAGCAAGGCTTAAATAACTTTATAGTGACATGCAAAATCCAGATTCAAATAATAATAATTAAAAAAATATCAATGGCATATCAAATACAATTCTAATAAAAATGTTATGCCTTTTTTTCTATTTGCAATCTTCTGAGGTAAATATCAAATTTTTTCCACCGGCTAATAATAAATTTGAAAAAAAAATAACAATAATGAATGAACCAAACATTCAAGCCATGAAGTAGTAAGAGAAAATGCATGAATAAAACGTTAATTATTGTTCAGTTTGCTGGAAGTTTCCAGGAAGAGTTAGTGCTGCAAGGGGTTCTGGGTATTTGTTCTGTTGTGTTACGGTGCGGATGTTCACCCAAATTGTGTTTGTCATTCTGGTTTGGTGTGGGTTCACAGTGTGGCGCATATTTTTAACAGTGCTAAAGTTGTTTGTACGGCCACCCTCAGTGTGACCTGTATGGCTGGTGACCAAGTATGCATTGCATTCACCTGTGTGTGTGTGTGTGTGTGTGTGTGTGTGTGTGTGTGTGTGTGTGTGTGTGTGTGTGTGTAAAAGCCACAAATATTATGTGACACACTGTTAGTATGGACTGTTAGCCCTCCGACTTTCACGTATGACTTTACAATCTCACTAAAACACTATTAACACATTAAGCAGATAAGGGATTTTCCAGAATTATCCTAGTAAATGTGTTTAATTACATCTGAAACGCTACCACTGCCGTCGCCTGGAGATTTTTTTTTTTTTTTTTGTGTGCTTCACTCTAACTTTCCTCATCCACGAATCTTTCATCCTCGCTCAAATTAATGGGGAAATCGTCGCTTTCTCGGTCCGAATCGCTCTTACTGCTGGTAGCCATGATTGTAAACAATGTTCAGATGTGAGGAGCTCCACAACCCGTGACGTCACGCGCACATCGTCTGCTACTTCCGGTACAGGCAAGGCTTTTTTATTAGTGAGCAAAAGTTGCGAACTTTATCGTGGATGTTCTCTACTAAATCCTTTCAGCAAAAATATGGCAATATGGTGAAATGATGAAGTATGACACATAGAATGGAGCTGCTATCCCCGTTTAAATAAGAACATCTCATTTCAGTAGGCCTTCAATTAGTCTTAGATTTCAGTTTTTGCAGTGCTGCTAGCAGGATGTTACTTCAAAATAATCGCAAGTTTGCATCCTAAAATAGTTTATTTTTGTTCTGATTTCAGATATACTCTGCAAAGTGTCCTTCTTCATGGAGTCTGGCTAGGTGGGAGGACAGGGAACATGCTCGCTGGGACTGGACTGTGATGACGAAAAGGACGGAACATCAAGTAAACCTCACATTTTTTTAACCCATAAAAACTAATTTATAACGTTTTTTTTTTGATGGACAAAATGTCCCAACACGATCAATCAATCAATGTTTATTTATACAGCCCTAAATCACAAGTGTCTCAAAGGGCTGCACAAGCCACAACGACATCCACGGTACAGAGCACACATAATGGCAAGGAAAAACTCACCCCAGTGGGACGTTGGCGACAGTGACTATGAGAAACCTTGGAGAGAACTGAAAGCAATGGATGTCGAGCAGGTCTATTGGGAACTTTACACAAAATAACAGTTTTAGTCGGTTCATGCTTTAACAAACCCTATTTATTTCAAAGTTTAAGACAGGAAGTAGTCCTTGAGGAGTCATTCAAGCCAAAATATGTATGGATGGAAATATTGGTGGATTGTGCTCTCCTCTTAGACCAGGGGTGTCCAAAGTGCGGCCCGCAGCTAATTGTTGACTGGCCCGACACACATTCTGGAAATGCTACTGCAAAAATAAATTAAAAAACACCAAAAAAGTAGAGTGAGGTGAAATCTATTGAGGGAAAAGTTGCAATGTTGACACAAAGCTGCCATGCAGGCTGTTTGTTTCTTTTGTTTTTCTTTATTTTTCTCCTATTGCAATGCTAAAAAAAAATTTTTTTTATAATTATCGACCTATTTAAAGCTCCTATTACTTCAAATATTTCCCTTTATAATGTTTTATGTGGACAATATTATGTACATATACCGTGTGGTTGCCATGTAAAAACTGTTTTCTTTGACAAAAGAGCTTAAAACCAACAAAATAATAGTTCAAACGTAAAATCGACAAATATAGTTGAAGTTGATCTGGTAACTTAAGTGTGGAAAGTAAAACAAATAATAATAAAAATGTATCACTTTATAAATGGTGGACCTTTTGGATCCCAAAGATATTTATTGGGATTTTATTTATCTTTTCACTGTGATTACTCAGAAATAATAATACATTAAAATCAATGGTGTCCTGGATTATTGATCTTTTTAGGGCTCCAATTACTTCAGATCAAACATTGCTTTCTCAATGTTTTGGGCGATGGGGGAAATACTGCATACCGTATTTCCTTGAATTGTCGCCAGGTTGTATAGTATGTACCTGCCTTGAATTACTCGCTTTGCAAAATAATTAGTGCATGCTTAGTATTACCGCCGGGTCAAACTTGTGATGTCACGAGTGACACTTCACCCGTCATCATTTTCACAATGGAGGAGGCTGATTTCAATACCAGTAATTTGAAATCGCATAAAGGGAAGAAGATTAAGAGCTATTCAGTAGGATTTAAGGTCCAAGCTTACATCACACTCACATTTTTACTGCTTGCCTTTGGTAAGTGCCGGAGTGAGAAGAGGTTTTTGAATAATTAGCGCATGCTTACTTTTACCGCATGCCTTGGTAAGCGCAGGAGTGAGAAGAGGTTTTAAATTAATTAGCGCCCCGGCGGCAATTCAAGGAAATACAGTACTCAGAAATAATAATACATTTAAATCAATGGTGTCTTGTATTATTGATCTTTTTAGGGCTCCAATTACTTCAGATCAAACATTTGAATGTTTTGGGCAATGGGAGAAATACTGCATACTTCAGATTTACTGTAAAAACAAACTTGTCTTTGACTGAAAAGGCATAAAACCTTTTTTTTTGTACTTTATATCAACCTGAAGTTGATATAAAGTACTGTAAGCCTTACATAAAAAATGAAAATAATGACTTATTTTTAACATGTTAATGACAGAGACCCTCTATGGTCCCTGGGAGCCCTAAAAGTAAAAAAAAAAAAAAATCCATATGTTTTATTATGGTTTGAAAATGAAAAATATCCAAACGATGCCCGCATGGTTTAATTGGTTGGTATAAAGTTTGGACACCCCTGCCCTAGACGTACTCTTTAAGCGGCAGGCTGCTGGGCGTGATGGTTTTGGGTAAATTGGGAGCAGAAGTGGGGGAATTGGCAAAGCTGCGGCCCACGTAGCCCCGGCGGTACCCGCCCCGCCTCTCGGCGAGGGGACAGGTGCTGCTCAGCACCGCCCCGCCGATCATCAGAATGACGGCGGCGGCCCAGCCCAGGAAAATGGCCTGACCCAGCTCTCGCTTGTGCATGGAAGGCACGTTGGGGTTGTAGAAATCCTGCACCACGGTGTGCGCCGTCCAGGACACGGGCACCAGCACGCACAGCCCCGTCACCACGAAAAGGATGCCGCCGGCCAGGGCGATGCCCGCCTTGGCCTGGCGGTCGTCGCCGGCGCAGGTGGTGCACTTCATGCCGCAGCAGGACACGGTGCAGGAGAGCCAGCCCAGGAAGATGGCCACGCACATGAGGGCGCGCGCCGCCTGGACGTCGGGGGGCAAGGCCAGCATGGAGTCGTAGGTCTTGCACTGCATGTGGCCTGTGGTCTGGTACACACAGCTCATCCAGATGCCCTCCCACTTCATCTCCGACGTCAGGATGTTGCCGCCGATGAAGGCCGACACCTTCCACTGCGGCAGGGCGGTCGCCGCGATGGCCATGATCCAGCCCGTCACGGCGCAGGTGAAGCTGATCAGCTGCAGCCCCGTGTTCACCATGGTTCCGGCCAGAGTCCACTTCACGGGTCCCACTTTCTCCCGCCGCCAGACATCCGCCACACTTTCTCCCGGGCTTGACTCACTGCATTATTGAGGAGCCGCGCAGCCGCCTGGGACCGGCCAGCTCCGGTAACCTCCAGAAAAAACCAGTCCACCAATCACTCAGGGATCCCGGCCACTTCACCCTCCTTGCCTTCAAATCAAGCGGCTCCTTTGCCGACGGGCCAAAACATCACGCGGCATGGCTTTATTCCCCTCGGTTTTGGACGCTGAAAGAGCCCCAAACACACACAGATGTCGGGGTGGGGAGGAGAGTGGAACAAAAGGGGAGGCCAGGATGGATGGATGGTGGTAGAGTGGTTACCATAGGTGGGTGGATCACTTGACACAAAGACAACATAAGGGGGGGCTCCACGATGGGGATTACACGGGTTTGTCCCCCCCCGCACAAAAAAGTTGCCCTTTTCTCGGACAAAGTCCCGCAAAATGGTTTTGTTTTGAGGCAACATAATGTTTAGTATGCATTCTGCATAATGGATACTAAACCTCAACGTGCTAATGAATTAAATATGGTGGAATCAAGATCTTTGTTTCAGGTTGCCTTTCTCCTGTGGCGCCGCTCGCCTAGGTAACGGTGGCCATGGCGACACGTCGGGACACCGGAAGCAGGACGGGGGGGGGGGGGGGGGGGGGGGAAGTGCAGTAAACCGCTTTCCAGCGTCAGATTGTTGGGAAATAATTGAATCCATGAGGGAAAAAAGTAAAAAAATTATGGGAGTGTCGAAATGATTAGATTGTCAAAATAACAAGATTGTGAGATTAAATGTAATGTGGAAATTATGATATTAAAAAGGCATAAATATAAAGTTAAAATTATGAGATAAAGTCAATTATAAGATGATATAAAAAGTAAATATTTAGTTCAGTTTATTCATTTATATAGCACGTTTAAAAAGAACCCCAGTTGGCCAAAGTGCTGTACTGACATATGAAAATATTTTTTTAAAAGTCTTAATTATGACCCATAATTCTGACATTTTATCTCATAATACAATTTAATAATTATGACTCACAAGTATCACATTGTATCTCATAATTTGAGATAAAAACGTCCCAATTATGATAGATTTAATTATAAACATGTATACAGTTGGGATAAAAAAAAAATGTATGAAATGAAATCAAAATTATGAAATAGTCTATATTTTGACATTGTTATGAGATAAAACGTCAGATTTTGAAAAAATTAGATAAAATATCAAAATTAAAGGGTTAAAATTAGGAGATAAAAAAGGGATAAAGTTATAAGCTGAAGTCAAAATTATGAGATGGGCATAATTATAAGATTATGATATAAAAAGTAAAAATGTTTAGTTCAGTTTATTCATTTATATAACATGTTTAAAAACAACCCTAGTTGGCCAAAGTGCTGTACTGACATATGAAACTATTTGAACAACAAAAAAAGTCTTAATTGTGACTCATAATTCTGAGATTTTATCCAATAATAAAATGAGATAATTATGACTCACAAGTATGACATTGTATCTTATAATTTATGACATTAAAAGTCACAATTATGAGATAGATTTAATTATAAACATGAATAGAGTTGGGATAAAAAAAAATATATGAAATAAAATCGAAATTATGAAAGTCTAAATTATGAGATAAAACGTCTGAGATTAAAAAAAAAAAGATAAAACGTAAAAATTACAGTTAAAATTATGATCAAAAAAGCATAACTATAAAGTAAAAAGATGAAAAGTAAAAATAATAAGTCATAATTATAAGGTTATGATATAAAAAGTAAAAATGATAAGATAAAATGTTTAGTTCAGTTTATTCATTTATATAACATGTTTAAAAACAACCCTAGTTGGCCAAAGTGCTGTACTGACAAACTATTTAAAAAAAAAAGTCTTACTTGTGACTCATAATTCTGAGATTTTATCTCATAATAAAATTAGATAATTATGACTCACAAGTATTGTATCTCATAATTTATGAGATTAAAAGTCACAATTATGATGGATTGATTTAATTATAAACATGTATACAATTGGGATATATATATATATATATGTATATATATATATATATATAAAATTGAAATTATGAAAGTCTAAATTACGAGATAAAACGTCTGAGATTTAAAAAAAAAAAAAAAAAAACGTCAAAATTACAGAGTTATATTTATGAGATAAAAAGGCATAACTATAAAGTTATAAGATGAAAAGTAAAAATTATGAAAGTCATAATTATAAGATATAAAAAGTAAAAATGAGATAAAATGTTTAGTTCAGTTTATTCATTTATATAACATGTTTAAAAACAACCCCAGTTGGCAAAAGTCCTGTACTGACATATGAAACTATTTAAAAAAAAAAAAAAGGCTTACTTGTGACTCATAATTCTGAGATTTTATCTCATAATAAAAATAGATAATTATGATTGGATAATTATATTAGGCGGTATCATCATTTATGAGCTAGAAAGTCACATGAGATAGATTCAATGATGTACATTTATCCAGTTGGGATTACAAGTAAAAATTATGAAATAAGCACATCTAAATTGAGATTTTAATAATTATGATATTAAACGTCGAAATTATAAGATTAAAAAAAATAATTAGATAAAACTTCAAAGTTAAAGATTCAGTTGAAATTATTAGATAAGAAAATCGAAATTATAGGATAGGAAAGTCAAAATTATAAGACTTAGACAAACATTAATCAGAATCAGAAATACTTTATTAATTGGGTGAGAGAGAGAGAAAACATGTCTGATCCAGAAGGGAGATTGTTTTGCACAGTATCTCAGTCACAAAGGATGGAAAGGATGGAGCACACAAGGACACAAAAAGAAGGCAAAAATAATCAATTGTATGAAAGTCAGAATGATGAGAAAATCGTATTTTTAAAAAACTTTTTATTAAAAAGTTCCAATAACGAGATATAAAATTAAATTATGTGATCCAAAAATCCTATATTTGAAATACTTTATATTTTTGCTCCTAAAACAAAGAAAAAAAACATCACAACCTCCACTTTGTAGCAGGGCTGCAGCCTCACGACAGTGTGACGTAATGTGCCGTAAATCACTATGTCGCGCATGCGTACGCCGCATCAGGGATGTAAACAAAGTCGTCATTCACACATTCTTGGACGCATTAAAAGTTGACAGCGAAATCATGAAAACATGTTTTTAAGCTAAAATTCTAAATAAATAAATTAGGTTATTTTAGGATGACTCGCTGTTATGTGCACGACCGAGTTTTTATTTTATTTGTATAAATGTTTATAAATTTCAACATTAACAAACAGAAGAGAAATAATAATTAAAATAGTTCAACAACAATATAAAACAATAATCGAAACGTTAATATTGTATTTACAGTGAAATTATCGCAGCAATGTTGTGGGGGAAACTGGCACAAGAGCGCCCCCATCTGGCTGCAAAGAGGCAACGCGCCCATATGATCCTGTTTGTTTGCTAATAATGTATTGAAGGGATCCTGCCATGGAATATTTAATCATACAGAGGGTGAAACACTACTTATCTCACATCTGGCAACATGTATAGTCACTTGGTGGACAGCAGGGGTGTTCAAAGTGCAGCCTGCCACACATTCTGCAAAAACTGCAAAATTGATAGTATTGCAAAAATGAAAAAAAACATTTTAAAAAAAAGTGGAATGAGGTGAAATCTAATGAGAAAAAGTGGCAATGTTGACACAAAGCTGCTATGCAAGCAATATTTTTTGTTCCTTTTGTCTTTTTCTTTTTTTTCCATTGCTCAAAAAAAAGGACAAAAAAAATCTGTTATAATGAATTGTTTATTACTTAAAAATTATCACTTTAAAATGTTTTATGTGGAAAAAATATTGCATATGTTGTGTGGTTGCCATATAAAAACAAAGTTTTGACAAAAGAGCATAAAACAAACAAAATAATAGTTCAAACTTAAAATCGACAGATATATGGGAAATTGATCTTGAAATTTAAGTGTTAAAAGTAAAAAATAAAAATGCAGCACTTTGGGTGAGGAACCTTTCAGATCTCAAATATATTTAGTAGGATTTTATTTAACTTTTCACTGTGATTACTCAAAAATATTAAATAATTAAAATCAATGGTGTCCTGCATTATTGATCTTTGAGGGCTTTAATTGCTAAATGAAGGAACTCTCCTGAAGGAATCAATAAAGTACTATCTATCTATCCATCTATCCATCCATCCATCCATTTTCTACCGCTTATTCCCTTCTGGGGTCGCTGGCGCCTATCTCAGCTACAATCGGGCGGAAGGCGGGGTACACCCTGGACAAGTCGCCACCTCATCGCAGGGCATACTGCATATTTCAGTTTTACTATAAAAAACAAAGTTGTCTTTGACAGAAAATCTTTTTTGTTTTACTTTATATCAACCTCAAGTTGATAGAGATTTACTGTAAGCATTAAATAAAAAATAATAATTTGACATATTTTTAACATTTTAGTGACTGAGACCCTCTATTCTCCCCAGGAGTCCTGAGGATTAAAAGAAAAATCCATATAATTTGTTATGGTTGGAAAATGAAAAATATCAGAATGGCCCCCGCATGCTTAAATGGAAAAAGTTTGGACACCCCTGGTCTACCGCTTTAGTGAACGATTTTAAAATGTCAGCCATATACTGTCATAATTGTTTTTAGAACTTTAAAACATGGCTTTTAGTCGAGTCCCCCATAATCTGCTTAGCGTCAACATGTTTAATACATGAAATAAAAGCATGTATGCGAATTATACGCTAAAAACTGTGACGGGTCAAGTGAGTGAGTGTATGGTGCACTCATTAGCTGTATGGACCTTGCACTGTCTGACATCATGTTGCCATTAGTGATGGGTCAAGTGAGTGAGTGTATGGTGCACTCATTAGCTGTATGGACCTTGCACTGTCTGACATCATGTTGCCATTAGTGATGGGTCCAGCAACACCGATGCGTCGAGCTCATAGAGCAAAACCCTGTGTCGGTGAGCACACCGCTTTTAGAAAGTCACGTGACTGAACATGAGCTGTTTGTCACGTGACCGATACACGAACTGTGTTGAACTGACGCCTGCGCGCCAAACTGTTTATAAGGAAGTGCATCTGTCCAAGATGCTGCTGCCTGTATGACTGTTGACCAAGTATGCATGGCATTCGCATGTGTGTGACTTGGCCAGCACATAATAGAGGACGTGGCGACATGTTGTAGAGGACGCTAAAGGCGGTGCCTTTAAGGCACGTTCCCAATATTGTTGTCTGGGTGGAAATCGGGAGAATGGTTGCCCAGGGACATTTTCGAGAAGGGCACTAAACTTCGGGAGTCTCCTGGGAAAATCGGGAGGTTTGGCAAGTATGAGTATTAGCGGTGAATTTGGTGTTAGTGGCAGGCCAGCTCTAATGTTAATTTGATATTGCCTCGAGGGCCAAATGAAATTAAACGGCGTGCCAGAGTTTGACACCCTTGCTTTCTGCTATGAAAATGAAATGAAATGTAGGCTGTATAAGAAAGTAAGCTGACCTGGAATGACACATTGTCACATTGTTGCCACAACACGGTCCAAAACTGTTTGTCCTCCAATCACCCTGCCCGTGTTCACACCTGAACCCATTTCAACAGGAGGCTACCATGGTAACCGCACCATAGCAACAGTCCCATCCCTGTCAACACTTCCTGGTTCTTAACAGGAAGTGGGCGGAGCAATCTGCCAAAAAGGAAATTCAACATGAACTGAGGCCAGCAATCAATTAGAGAAAATAAAATAAAAACAAAAAAGGACATTTGGCTCCAACATGACATCAAGATGGTCCCACACTTTGGAATTTTACATACACTACATTGCCAAAAGTATTTGGTCACCCATCCACATGATGAGTCCTAATCACTTGGCCTGATGTATCAAATCAAGCACTTAGGCATGGAGACTGTATCTACAAACATTTGGGAAAGAATGGGCCGCTCTCAGTGATTTCCAGCATGGAACTGTCAAAGGATGTCGTCACCTGTGCAACAAATCCAGTCGTGAAATTTCCTCGCTCCTAAATATTTCAGTTAACGCTTTTATAAGAAACTGGAAGAGTTTGGGAACAACAGCAACTCAGCCACCAAGTGGTAGGCCACGTAAAGCGGATGCTGAAGCGCATAGTGCAAAGACTTTCTGCACAGGCAGTTGCTACAGAGCTCTAAACTTCATGTGACCTTCCAATTAGCCCACGCACAGTACGCAGAGAGCTTCATGGAATGGGTTTCCACGGCCGAGCAGCTGCATCTAAGCCTTACGTCACCAAGTCCAATGCAAAGCGTGCAGTGGTGTAAAGCAGGTCGCCACTGGACTCTAGAGCAGTGCAGACGGCTTCTCTGGATTGATGAATAAGACTTTTCCATCTGGAAATCTGATGGACCAGTCTGGGTTTGGAGGTTGCCAGAAAAACGCTAAATTTCGGACTGCATTGTGTCGAGTGTCAAATTTGGTGGAGGAGGAATTATGGTGTGGGTTGTTTTTCAGGAGTTTCCTGTTCCACTCAGGATTGAAGACAAAGTCTCCCTACTAACTCACCAGTGCCTCCATGGAAATGCCCCCCTCTACCTCAAAGAACTACTCACCGCCAAATCCTCCACACGACATCTCCGCTCCGGACAGGCTAACCTCCTCCAACCTCCGAGGACAAAGCTACGAACAATGGGAGACCGGGAATTCTGCTCCGCCGCTCCCAGTCTGTGGAATGCTCTCCCTGACCACCTGAGGGCACCACACACTGTCAATGCTTTTAAAAAAGGCTTAAAAACCGTTCTTAAAAAATAAAAACGTTTTTTTTTTAGATATATGCATACTAGTTTTAGCGATTAGGCTGTTATAGATTTTATTTTTATTTTTTAAATTATCTTTTTAATACACTGTAGCACTTTGAGGTTATTTACTCAATGTAAAGTGATTTTTACAAATAAAATATTACTATTATTATTATTATTAAACTAGGAGTTTGGCTTGGCCCCTTAGTTCCAGTGAAAGGAACTTTGAATGTTCCAGGATACCAAAACCAAGACAATTCCATGGCATGTGGCCCAATACTTTTGGCAATATAATAAATGTTCTTTATGTCATATGGTTGTTCAGTTTGAAGGAAAATGGGCTGAAATTTGCCAAAGTGGTATTTTTTTTTTAAAAAATTTTAGATAAAATTGCATTGTGTTTTTGATTGCAACTTTGTTAAAATTAGATATAGAATTAAAGTACACAGTTTCTCTTAAGACCTATTTGGGCCCCATTATAACTGCTATTTACCAAGAAAATGTTTTGGTGTAATTGCACCCCTTGACCACCGGATAGCGCCAGAAAACCATGATGCATAATTCTTAGAGCTTTGATGAACATAAAAGAGTTAAACTGCCATTAAACTGCTGAAATTCCATGAAATTATTTTGTCATGACTAAATTCGGACATGCTTGAACTTAAGTATGAAAAGCATTGTTACTTGATTTGGGAGTCAATATTACGGCATAAAGATCTGGAATCCTCAGCCTTCCCGGTAAGGTTTATTCAGGTGTACTGGAGAGGAGGCTACGCCGGATAGTCGAACCTCGGATTCAGGAGGAAGAGTGTGGTTTTCGTCCTGGTGGTGGAACTGTGGACCAGCTCTATACTCTGGGCAGGGTTCTTGAGGGTTCATGGGAGTTTGCCCAACCAGTCTACATGTGCTTTGTGGACTTGGAGAAGGCATTGGACCGTGTCCCTCGGGAAGTCCTGTGGGGAGTGCTCAGAGAGTATGGGGTATCGGACTGTCTGATTGTGGCGGTCCACTCCCTGTACGATCAGTGCCAGAGCTTGGTCCGCATTGCCGGCAGTAAGTCGAACACATTTCCAGTGAGGGTTGGACTCCGCCATGGCTGTCCTTTGTCACCCATTCTGTTCAGAACTTTTATGGACAGAATTTCTAGGCGCAGTCAAGGCGTTGAGGGGTTCCGGTTTGGTGGCCGCGGGATTAGGTCTCTGCTTTTTGCAGATGATGTGGTCCTGATGGCTTCATCTGGCCAGGATCTTCAGCTCTCACAGGATCAGTTCGCAGCCGAGTGTGAAGCGACTGGGATAAGAATCAGCACCTCCAAGTCCGAGTCCATAGTTCTTGCCCGGAAAAGGGTGGAATACCATCTCCGGGTTGGGGAGGAGACCCTGCCCCAAGTGGAGGAGTTCAAGTACCTAAGAGTCTTGTTCACGAGTGAGGGAAAAGTGGATGGTGAGATCGACAGGCGGATCGGTGCGGCGTCTTCAGTAATGCGGACGCTGTATCGATCTGTTGTGGTGAAGAAGTAGCTGAGCCGGAAGGCAAAGCTCTCAATTTACCGGTCGATCTAAGTTCCCATCCTCACCTATGGTCATGAGCTCTGGGTTATGACGGAAAGGACAAGATCACGGGTACAAGCGGCCCAAATGATTTTGGGTATCTCCCTTAGAGATAGGATGAGAAGCTCTGCCATCCGGGAGGAACTCAAAGTAAAGCCGCTGGTCAGGATGCCACCCGAACGCCTCCCTAGGGAGGTGTTTAGGGCACGTCTGACCAGTAGGAGGCCACGGGGAAGACCCAGGACACGTTGGGAAGACTATGTCTCCCAGTTGGCCTGGGACCGCCTCGGGATCCCCCGGGAAGAGCTAGACGAAGTGGCTGGGGAGAGGGATGTCTGGGCTTCTGCTGCTGCCCCCGCGACCTGACCTCAGATATGTGGAAGAAAGTGGATGGATGGATCTGATATCAATATTCCAGTATCGACCCGCAGATTACCATCAGAAACATGTTGATAAAAGAAATGGACACAATCAATGTTAGAGGCATAAAATACCACTTTATTACTTTGCACATGAACACAATATTTCCCTGCAGGCTAAAACAAGAAGTATTGGAGCATTTTTCTTAATAGCAATACCGTGAGAATGGCCCAACGCATGGGACGGTCTACAACTTGCCCCACTATACTGGTCAGAAAGGATTGGAGCGGCCGAACATTGAACAAGCCTTCCAATCCTTTGTACTGCTATTACAGAACAAAAACTGTGGTGCGGCTCGAGAAAAAAAAAAAAAAAAAGACAAAATACTCAAAAACTCCGCAAGTCCATCAAGATAGTGATATATCAAAGTGTAGGGAATTTAGAAGTTCATTTCATGCTCCCCTCATTGAGACTTTTATATTTAAAAAGAGGTAACTCCTTTGAGATTTGTTAAAAAGACGGGAAGAACCCTCCCCCCGAAAGAGAGGCTTGGCCACAGGTAGAAACCAGGAAGAAGGAGACAATATGGACGCTCACTACACTGGAACCGGGCTAAGAGGCGCTGGGTTCCGTCTTACGTCAACGCGGGGTGCATGTTTGAAGAAAGTACCTCGTTTGAATGTGAACATGACGCCCCCGCCCAACACAAGATTGGAGCCCTCCGCCTCTTCGCCTGATGACTACATTACTGACATTGGTGTGGGAATCCTTTAAAAACACATGAAGAGATATTGCTAGCCTAAAACAGTCATCAACATTTACACCCAAAAAAAAGCAGTTCTACTTTTTTCCTTTATCGTAATAAATATTATTCCGACTTTTTTTTTGTTTGTTCCGTTTACTATATAATCTGGCATGCAGGCGAGCAAAGGAAAAATCTACAAAACTACACCACCGAATGCACGTCCCCACTGATTGATACAAGCAAATTAAAAACACAAGAAAGAAAATACGCCAGGAAATAAAACAATACAGCTTCATCTTTTCCACAACAGCAGAACTGGAGTTCGTTGCTATGCGCGGCAGATATTCCACTTTGCAGACCGGATGAACGTCAAACCGCTCGGCTTCACGCATGAAAGACGCCCGCCCCGCCCCCTTTCGCCAACGCGCACGCCTTCGACAGGTAGGTGCTCAAACTCATTCATGATAAACCTGCTGCTTTACGGGTGGTTTATTACAAAAGGGCTTTTATGCTGAGCTGTGCCCCCCTGAGGAGGCGTGAACGCCGGCCGTTTCCTCTCCGACCCTCGTCTATCCCGAAGCGGCGCCCCCAGCCACGGTGTGTGTGTGTGTGTTTAATGATTGTTCAATCCAGTGTTTCAAAAAAAACACTTAAAAGGGGATGGGGGTATACATCAAATACACACAGAAATATAAACCATTAGAAAATTAATCTTATTGCCTATTTGCAAACTGCTTGAAAATCAAATCAGCCCAACAATTACGATCCCTGATTGTCTCCATCTATCTGGTCAAAACCAACAGAGTGACACGCACGCACGCGCACACACACACACACACACACACACACACACACACACACACACACACACACACGGGTCACTCCGGAGTGCTACACAAAAGCCCACAATCTGACGCCGTTAGCTTGGATGCTACAACAAAAAAAAAAACCTCCACCTGCAGCCAATGAAAAGTTACTTCGGGAAAAATTCCAAAAATCACAAGAGTCACAACACGGACGACGTTAACGATAGCACGGAAAAAAATTCCGAAACAGGTTTTTTCTTTTTTTTTTTCTTCTTCTTCTTTAAAGATAACCACAAAACATCTTATATTAAAACTTTACAAATCTGCTTTGTTGATCCGTATGTATAAATGCATAAAGGTAATAAGAGTGCCCTCTGTTGCTTGCCGAGCGTCCCGGGTCAGTGCAGTGAATTGGCCGGTGCGACTGTACAAAAAGGAAAAAAACTGGGTTGCGGTCCTTGAATTACAAAACAAACTGTTTTTTTTTTAATATAAAATCTGTTTGGATACTAAAATATCCAAAGAAAACGCTAAGTTTAATGCCTTCAACCACGCAACACATGAACAAGCCAAACATCGCGGTTCATAATAATAAAAAAACAAAAAAAAACGTACAAGTGACCCGGGACCGCTGGAAATCACCACCTCACGTCCTCCATGAAGCCCCGTTTAAAGTCTCTCAAAAGCTGCTCTGGAGATGTAAATATACATTTATATGTACTGTATGTGTGAATAGAAAAACAAAACAAAAAACAACAAATCTGAGGCATTTACAGCAGTTATCTCCTCAATGTCCCTTTGCAATTCAGTGGCCTGCCATGAAAGCACGTGCACGCACAACAAAAATGTATATACAGAGATTCTCTCTCACACACACACACACACACACACACACACACACACACACACACACACAAACACACACTTTCATAAAAGGCGGGAGGGAAAGTAGTAGCGGGTATGAACACCCAGGTCACCTCATTTGTAAAAGACTGAAGGAGGAAAAAGGTTAAAACACACGCTCGTAAAAAGGAAAAAAATATAATATATATTTATATATTTCATTCTCAAAAGGTCGACCCCCCCCCCCCGCGTCCCCTCCATCGCTCCGTGGAGTCCCCCCAACCCCCCACCCGATAAAACCCAAGACCTTGTGACAGATTTTGCCCTGGTAGGCTTTGAGGTAAAAGTAGATCAGAGTCCTGCTTAGCTGGGAGAGCGAAAAAGAGGTGCTGGGACACACCCTTCGTCGCTCAGTGTATGTTCAAAACACGAGTGTAGACATTCAGATAGAAAAAATTAAAATGAAAAGAAATGAATGGCTCAACTAGTAGTATGCGTGTTGTTCGTTTTCTTCTGTGCGTGGGGAAAAAACCTCAGGGTTCGCAGTGCTTAAGATTGCTGGTTAGAGAGGCGGCTCGACGGGGGAACGTTGGAGCTCGTTCCGTTTATAAAGCTACTGGACGTCGGATCCCGTCAAAGAGCCGCTTTGGTGAAGATTTCGGAAAAATGAATGAAATGAAATAAAATAAAAAGACAAGAAGGAAAGACTGGCAAGGAAATGATAAGAGGATGGAGGACTGGCCTGGTCAGGCGAAGTACATGGTGTGCTGGGTGTCGTAGTGGATCTGGACCGCCTTGGCCAAAGCTTGAGGGTCGCGGCCGTTGCTCTGGCCGGACACATGGCTGCCCTCAGCACTGTGGAACAAAACAACATATTTACTTGGCTTTTGTCGGTCCGTTCATGCTGTTAAAGTTCCTGCTCAGTGGCCTTGTAATTACAGCAGTGGTTCTTAACCTGGGTTCGGCCTCAGGGGTTCGGTAAGTCGGCCTCAGGTGTTCGGCGGAGGTCCAAACACACCAGACTCATCGTGTAAATATAAACTTCTCCCTATCTGCGTTCGGATCTATTTTTCCCCACACCTCTAGTTATTACTTATAATGAAATGAAACAGAACAGTAATTCAAAGAGTTCTGAGTATGTGCTTTTACTGCCATCTAGTGTTTACTTTTAAGTCTGTTGATATAAAACAAGGGTCGGGAACCTTTTTGGCTGAGAGAGCCATACAAGCCAAATATTTTTTTAAGTATTTCCATGAGAGCCATATAATGTTTGTTTTTTTAACACTGAATACAACTGTATGTGTGCATTTTTAAGAAAGACCATCGTTTTTAGAGTATAATAAGTCTCTTATTCTTTTTAATAACATTATTATTCTGAGTCTAATCAAAAATAAATAAAATTCTTCTTACCATTAATGCGACTTCTTGAACAGGTGCGGTAGAAACGTAGAAACCGGATGGATGGATACAAATGCATGAGAATGTTTTATATTTTGAACGTTATTTTTGACACTGATTACCAGCGGAATTATTCATGACTTATCGTGTTAAGCAGTGTCAGCTAAGATGTATCTGAGAGCCAGATGCAGTCATCAAAAGAGCCACATCTGGCTCTAGAACCACAGGTTCCCTACCTAATATAAAAGAAGTAAAGCAATGCAGTATTTGTTTTCCCATACTTGTTGCAATCCTGTTCTTTTTTGCATGTACTTCATAGTTCATTTATAAAATCAAGAGTTAATTTAATATTATAAATAAAAGAATAAACCTCCAAATAGTGCAACTCTTGGGAGACTTTTTGAAAAAGCTGACGCAAATTCAGACATTTTACACAATCAATTTTTTTAAAAAGCCTGCGAAATCAGAGGGTCTGATTCAATGTCACTGGGACAACGGAATTTAAAAAGGAAATTTGCACTTTATTTTTCATCCACAATTTGAGACAAGAACACGCGGCTTTGCCTTTTCGGTGCGTTCTCAATAGTGAAAAACTGCCAGCACGAGGCAGCTAAAAATGCAGGTCATGGGGATACGATCGGTGGTGCCTATAAAGCCCTCTAAAACCACCCAAACACCTTCAAAACTGTTTTATATACATGCTGCAAGTATGTATGTAATGTAGTAACATTCATGATAAGATGTAATATTTACAGTATTTGGTTTCCTGGGTGCATTGACTGCATAGTGCCACTTTCCTCTACAACCACAACAAAGACCACTGTCTGTGTTTGCTACCTTTATTAGCAGACTTTATGGGAGCCTTGGAGCGTTACCACGTAGCACCATTGCTACAGTTTAAAAAAAATAATATAAAACTGACTTACAATGTAGGCTCTCGCCAGGATGGTTGTAGCTTTCAGCACTTGTGAGCTGCTAAATTCGGTATAATCCTCACTCCGCAAGTAAAAAGTGTTTTCTAGCGATGTCGGCTTTAATGCCGTGTTCCATTCTTTGCGAGCCATGTAGCATCCTGTTGGTCCCATGTGACCCAAAATCCCCATTTTGTGCAAAATCTTCTGGTACACAGGTGAGACGCATGATGTATGACATATAATTAACTTTTACTAACTCAAAAGGCAACAGCAACAGAGGCAGCTCAATTTTAACATGGCGGGTCGTAACCAATGTTATAAGTGTCTTGAGAAATGTGGGCACGGTGATCTGTCACTACGCCAAAAAAGTACCGTATTTCCTTAAATTGTCGCCAGGCATATAGTATGTACCTGCCTTGAATTTCCACCGGGTCAAACTCGTCACGTCACGAGTGACACTTCACCTGTCATCATTTTCAAAATGGAGGAGGCTGATTTCAATCATTTGAAATCACATAAAGGGAAGAAGATTAAGAGCTATTCAGTAGGATTTAAGGTCCAAGCTATTGAATATGCTAAAAAGAACAGTAAGCAGCTATGTTTTATTAATATACCGTAGCTGCGTGTGTCAAATATGAGTCATTAAATGACTCCCGCCTCCTGGTGGTAGAGGGCGCTAGTGATCCTTCTTGCGACTACTCGGCTGCAGAAGAAGTGACAACAAGTGTCGTGATATGTGCTGAGAACGGATATGATGCGGGGGGTGCACGACGGACCTTTTAGGATGTAACACCACTACTCTTATGCTGGCTATGTAAACAACCGGGCTGAAATGAAGCATGTTCCAGTCCTAAATACCCAGTGTATTATTTATACAATAACACTTCATGGTGGCAGCGGTGGGATAAAGAGAACACCCACGGAGCAGAACGAGAGGGGGAGTTGTCTTAGGATAATTCTGTCGTCGCCCGCACTACACGTGAGGAGCCGAGCTAACTGATAGCAGCGGTCTGCGCATCGGGAGCAACCCAAACGAGAGCGTGCTATGGCTACACACTGACCGACCATGAACTGGACCAGCAAGAGTGAGCAGCATGTGTTTATTTTTTCCTCTCGCTTGCACTTTTAACATGGAGGATTACATATCAAAAATAAAACTGTTTTCTAAACTGGACTTTCAATCGAAGCAGGAGGTAAGAAAGGAAGATCTGAAGAAAGATAAGGAAGACTTCTATAAATAAGTTATCGATGCTTTTGATCAGAAGGAGCTGCGCATGGACTTCATTTATAAGTAAAGGTAAGAACATAATAACGTTTTTTTTAATTAAATGTGCTTTCCATGATGGTATCCTTACATCACACTCAAACATTTTAAAGAGCAGGCCTACATTTACCGTAATGCCTTTGGTAAGTGCCGGAGTGAGAAGAGGTTTTAAGATAATTAGCGCATGCTTGCCTTTACCGCATGCCTTTAGTAAGCGCCGGAGGGAGAAGAGGTTTTACATTAATAATTCAAGGAAATACAGTAGTTCCTACATGTAAGTTCCTACAATAATGTCAATATAGCTTGGCTAATATGCAGGTCACAGCATGTATTAAAAAAAAAAAGTTTTTTTTTTTAAGTTAAAGTACCAATAATTGTCACACACACACTAGGTGTGGTGAAATTATCCTCTGCATTTCACCCATTATCATGTTCACACCCTGGGAGGTGAGGGGAGCAGTGGGCAGCAGCGGTGGCCGCGCCCGGGAATCATTTTTGGTTATTTAACCCCCAATTCCAACCCTTGATGCTGAGTGTCAAGCAGGGAGGTAATGGGTCCTATTTTTATAGTCTTTGGTATGACTCGCCCGGGGTTTGAACTCACAACCTACCGATGTCAAGGCGGACACTCTAACCACTAGGCCACCTACTCAGAGGCCTGGTGGGTTTTAGAGCACTTTGTAGGCAGAATAGATGAATCCCAATTTTCCGCATTGTACTAGCATTTGTTTTCACCAATTTAAACACACAAAAGAGAAAGACATGTGGTCTTGTCTCACATTGGGACGGTCGATAAGGGCATAATAAAAAAAGAAAAAGTGTAGTTTACCTTTAAAAAAACACAATAGAAATCATCCCTTTAGATCTCAAATGTTATGTCAACCAACACCTGGACTTTTCAGCCTTTAGAACACGGTCGACTGAGACTTACTGGGTTGTAAGATGGGCCGACTGCAAGCATAAAAATGGTCAAGGTCTCGCCTCCTCACCTGTCGTGGTCTTTGTCCACCAGATGGTATCGGGCACGGAAGGCCACCAGCCTGGCGTAGTAGGCCGGCGCCGGGATGGAGACTGAGCGCGTGCAGCGGACGTAAGTGTGGCACAGCTGGTAGGTGAGGAGCTGCAGTTCGTCGGCAGTGAAACAGTTGTCATCCCACAAGACGTGGTAGTGAGACGGACGACTGGTTCCCTGAAGAAATGTGCAAAAGAAAAATTCCTTCATTTCCCCTGACACCATGATTAAAAAGTCATCTAAAACTTGCATATTAATAATGCAGCACGTGTGGCAAAGAAATTTAAAAAGAATCTAATGATTCCATTGAGTTATAAATTACTTTCATGCCAAGCCACATAATAGCTTGTCGTTAAATTATATATTTACTCTGGAGTACACTTAAGGAGTATCACTAGGGACGTTCGATCAGGGTTTTATGGAGTCGATACGATTTTCCATGAGGGAAATCGATCATGTACTGTGAACGTTTATTTTATATATTTTTTTTGAGTGCTCTTGACAGTTTAACAATATCAACTCAATATTTAAACTATTTCCCTATTCTCTTGAATTATAGGTACAATATTTTGATCAACAGTAAAGAACCGGCATGGGAAAATATTTTGACTCAGGAGTCAAATTTGGAGAAAACAATGTGTCTGGGGGCCGGTATAGCTCGGTTGGTAGCGTGGCCATGCCAGCAACTTGAGGGTTGCAGGTTTGATTCCCGCTTGTGCCATCCTAGTTACTGCCGTTGTGTCCTTGGGCAAGACACTTTACCCACCTGCTCCCAGTGCCACCCACACTGGTTTAAATGCAACTTAGATATTGGGTTTCACTATGTAAAGCGCTTTGAGTCACTTGAGAAAAGCGCTATATAAATATAATTCACTTCACTATATCTATTTTTGGGAATACTCATAGAAAACCTCACAATAATTTCTGATTGAATGCTAAAAATGTGATGACAGACCGCCTTAAAAAACAGAATGGAATTTTAATTTTTTTACTGAATGAGAAATCCAGAATTTACATGTAAATAAAGAATGTGGGATTTACAATATTAACTATGAACGATAAAACACTGAATATTGACAACATGTTGGAGCCACTATGGATTGAACTTTCACAGTATCATGTTAGACCCGCTCAACATCCATTGCTTTCGGTCTCCTAGAGGGGGGGGGGGGGGGGTTGCCCACATTTGAGGTCCTCTCCAAGGTTTCTCATAGTCAGCATTGTCACTGGCGTCCCACTGGATGTGAATTCTCCCTGCCCACTGGGTGTGAGTTTTCCTTGCCCTTTTGTGGGTTCTTCCGAGGATGTTGTAGTCGTAGTGGTTTGTGCAGTCCTTTGAGACATTTGTGATTTAGGGCTATATAAATAAACATTGATTGATTGACATACGAATGTCACACACCCTTTCGATCAACGTATTTTACAATCAAGCAAAACAACAAAAATGCAACAAACAGCAAAATATGAACGCAAAGGGTAAAAAAAACACCTAGAATCTGATATACTGGACATATCACTAAGCTTTAAAACTTTGTTGTAAAATTATTTTTCCGCGTCTGTCCCTGACACCTGCATTTCAGGCGGACCGCTCTGGAAACACTCTGTGGAAACAAACCACTGATTGGCGCCGCGTCTGAGATGCTGTGACAGATTACCATAATAACTTGTATACAATGAGAAAGCTCAGGTTGCAATGATTTAAATACTTTGTATAGTTCAAGACTTACGGTCATTTGAAAACGTCACTGCACATCATAAGGGCAGCAACAGTTTCCGTATTAAAGATCTAAAAAAAATTATTTGAGAATGTCCAGCGGGTCAGATTGAAAAGGTTAATGTGCCTTACATTGCCCAGACTTGGTATAGAACAACAAAAACTGCTCTCTACTAATCATTTTGTATTTAATTGTTTTGGTCTTCCAGTTTAGGGATTTTTGTAAACATAAAAAAAATTAAAAAACATTTTTGAGAAACTATAAAGTTATCGACCTTATCACTTCGGTATCAATCATATACTGATACTACCGGGACGGCGTGGCGCAGTGGAAGAGTGGCCGTGCGCAACCTGGTTCAATCCCCACCTAGTACCAACCTCGTCATGTCCGTTGTGTCCTGAGCAAGACACTTCACCCTTGCTCCTGATGGGTGCTGGTTGGCGCCTTGCATGGCAGCTCCCTCCATCAGTGTGTGAATGTGTGTGTGAATGGGTAAATGTGGAAGTAGTGTCAAAGCGCTTTGAGTACCTTGAAGGTAGAAAAGCGCTATACAAGTACAACCCATTTATTTATTTACCCTTGGTGTCGACACCACCAATTTATGGAAGGTATTTAATTAATCTCCTTTTAATTTCCTGTTAGTAACAACTTACTTCCTGCTTTAACTTGTTTCTATCGACACTTCTTAAACTTTACTAACACTTATTTCTTGTGCTGTTTCAAGCAAGCTTAGCAGTTTGCTTAGCTATTAGCATGCCTGCTCCTGGCTTGCTCTCTGGATGTGTAACACGTTTAGTTTCGCCCTCCAGCTATCGTGATACTTAAAATACCAAGAAACGCAGATTATTAGGGGAGCAACTTCACACTATGAATGGACATAATTAGCTGCGAGTTTGTAAACTGGGGGACTAAAAATAAATAGTGTAAACCAGAGGGTATTGGTTACTTTTTTTAGGAAAATTGGCCGATACAAGTCAGTGGCAGATTTCTCAAAGTATCTTTAAATGGAAGAATCTCGCACCTGAATCCCAGCATGGCTGCACAGGTAGAAGTCAAACTCGGACGGATGTGTAATGGTGCTGTCCACTGTGGTGCCAGCTGGTACGTTACCACTCTTCCCAACCTGGAAGCCACACATATACAGTAGGACGGCTTTTAAAACCAAGTATATGAATACGTGAACATTTTTGCCATACAGACCCTCTCAGCCTTATCGGAACAGAAAAGTCGGGTGTGGTGACGTTTCTGAACCACAATGTAGGTGATGCCGGGCCGGTAGTCCTCCTCCAGACTGATGCATGCCTTCCTGATGGCTATAAGCTCTGGCCACGCTACCTAAAAAAAAACATAACAAATAACAAAAAAAGACCACACTTTAATGAGGTAAGCTGAAAACACCATATTTTTCGGACCAAAGGCGCACTACCAACGATTGGTCTATTTTTGATCTTTTTTCATATAAGGCACACCGGATTATAGGGCGCATTAAAAGGAGTCGTATTATTATTATCTCTTTTTTTTTTAAATGCAAAACACTTCCTTATGGTCTACATAACGTGTGATGGTGGTTCTTTGGTCAAAATGTTGCATCGATGATATTTTACAGATCATCTTCTAGTCGCTTTCTGACAGTCGCTTCAGGATGCGCCATTTTGTGGGCGGTCTTATTTACGTGGCTCACCTTCGACAGCGTCTTCTCCCTGTCATCTGTGTTGTAGCGGTGTAGCGTGCAAGGACGGGAGTGGAAGAAGTGTCAAAAGATGGAGCTAACTGTTCTAATGACATTCAGACTTTACTTCAATCAATAACGGAGCAGCATCTCCTCATCCAGAAACAACATGGGAAATGTGTCCCGTGAAAATCGTCTGACCAGAACTCTCTAATAACTAAAGTTCTTTGGGTGAATAATGTAAACTCACTACACCGGTATGTTTTAGCGCTTTCATTGAGAGTTTACTGACATATAAGTAAGAACTTTACACTACTTTATATTAGAAACGGCAACAGCGGAGGATGAATGTCCCATAACAAAAAGATATCGACTTTGGCGTCGGAATAGACTACAAAGGCAGACTAGTGCAATTTTTCAGGATTTATGCAGATCCCAAATACAGATCAGCCAGTACCAGAAGGTAAGAAAAGTTGCTTTTGCATGATATTGCGAAACAAAAACGCCAGATATTATGTCTTACCTTATACACACACCATAATACTTGTATGTTTAATGCGCAGACAATCCATTAAGCGGTGCGGCTTCATAGCTTACCAAAATGGTATTAAAACATTTTGATAGTTTTTTTAACGCTGTGTGTAATGTTCTATATTTTCAATGGAACATATGAAATGTTGGTGTTTACTTGAGTCATATTACCATCATATTGCAGTCTACATGTATCTCTTATGTTTGACTGCCATCTACCGGTCACACTTATTACACCATGTACCAAATAAAATAGCTTTGAGGTCGGTAAGCAAAACCAGAATTATTCTGTACATTAGGCACACCGGGTTAAAAGGCGCACTGTCGAGTTCTGAGAAAAAATAATAATTTTAGGTGCGCCTTGTAGTCCGGAAAATATGGGTAGTGAAATAGTCAAATAAGCAAAACCTTATTCCCCAAAGATGAATATAATTTGTCACCTGTTTCATCTGGCCCTCGGAAACGCCACCGCGGTAATAAATGATGCGTGTAGGCTTGAAGCGTGTGGACTTGTAAAATTGGATCAGCAGCTCCCGCACCATGTTGGTCAGATCTTGAATGACCTCCTGACTGAAGAGTTGCTCCTACACAGACCACAGAGTCAGGTTAGCTTTGGAAAAGTTGACCTTTTTTCCCCTCAAGTTGCAAAGTAACAAGCCATAGAAACCTGGGACATGTCTTGCCGGGACGTCTGGACTCGCACTGTAGCACAATAACGGCTGGGGTGGCCGTCCATGCTGCCCACCACCGCCGCAATGGACGGCTTCTTCCCGTCACCCGCTGGAGGATGCGTGACATCTGCACCCAGGAAGATGACAGGCTGCTGGAACACGGAGGGCCTGTAAAGAGACAGGAAACACAGAATGAATGCTGTTTTGACCAACAGTGTCACATGATGCTTATTGCTCTGTGGAATAAAAAAGATTCCATGAATTGATTAACGTGGACCCCGACTTAAACAAGTTGAAAAACTTATTCGGGTGTTACCATTTAGTGGTCAATTGTACGGAATATGTACTGTACTGTGCAATCTACTAATAAAAGTATCAATCAATCAATCAATCAATCCAAAAGGATACTAACCTCTGGTGAGGCACCAGGACGTTGTTGATGCCTCCTAACTTGGCATTGATTTTGAGGCAGAGGTTGGAGAGAGTTTGGGGGGAGGTCTTGACTACGTTCTTCACCTGGACACACTGGGTGGCCATGCCGAGGAGAGTGTCGCCCACCCGCTTCACCTCAGCTGTATATAACGATGACCAAATCATCACTAAAGACAAACGGAACGGACGTTTTTTGCCTCATGCGCCATGTTTATGCTTACCATAGACGGGTGTTTTGCCAGGCAGGATGACCACAATAAGCTGCAGACCGACATAAGACATCTTGAGGTGCTTAAACATGGGCTCCACGCTGTCCGCTCCCTGGGCGTATTTACAAAAACATGGCTGGCCTTGAATAGGCATCCCGGCGTCCTTTGAGATCTTACGCAGTTGATCAGTGAAGCTCCTAAAAAAAAGAACCCAAGCTCATTAAAATCAACAACAAACTATGTAGATAAATCTGCACGGGCGCATTAACAAAAAGGGACTAAATGTCTCCAAGGGAAGTAGTACCTCAACCTACAGCTTTTTGTTATGCTTAAAGGCCTACTGAAATTAGATTTTCTTATTTAAACGGGGATAGCAGGTCCATTCTGTGTCATACTTGATCATTTCGCTATATTGCCATATTTTTGCTAAAAGGATTTAGTGGAGAACATCGACGATAAAGTTTGCAACTTTTGGTCGCTAAAAAAAGGCTTGCCTTTACCGGAAGTAGCAGACGATGACATCACCGGTGTGAGGACTCCTCACGTCCTCACATTGTTTATAATGGGAGCCTCCAACAGCAAGAGCTATTCGGACCGAGAAAACGACAATTTCCCCATTAATTTGAGCGAGGATGAAAGATTCGTGGCTGAGGATATTGATAGCGAAGAACTAGAAAAAAAATGTAATAAAAAAAAGGCGATTGCATTGGGAACGATTCAGATGTTTTTAGACACATTTACTAGGATAATTGTGGGAAATCCCTCATCTTTCTATTGTGTTGCTAGTGTTTTAGTGAGTTAAATAGTACTTGATAGTCGGAGGGGTGTGTCCACGGGTGTCTTGACGCCAGTGTCTGAGGGAAGTCACGGCAGCTGCATGGACGACGCAAGCTCCGCAGATCTCCGGTAAGAGGCGACTTTTTACCACAATTTTCTCACCGAAACCTGCCGGTTGACAAGTGGTCGGGATCCATGTTCGCTTGACCGCTCTGATCCATAGTAAAGCTTCACCTCCGGGAGTTTTAAACACGGAAACAAAGTGTGTTTGTGTGGCTAAAGGCTAAAGCTTCCCACCTCCATCTTTTTACTTTGACTTCTCCATTATTGATTGAACAAATTGCAAAAGATTCAGCAACACAGATGTCCAGAATACTGTGTAATTGCGCGATGAAAAGAGACGACTTTTAGCTGCAAGTGGTGCTCGGCTAATATGTCCCCTCCAACTCGAGACGTCACGCGCACGCGTCATCATACGCGACGTTTTTAACAAGAAACTCCGCGGGAAATTTAAAATTGTAATTTAGTAAACTAAAGCGGCCGTATTGGCATGTGTTGCAATGTTAATATTTCATCGTTGATATATAAACTATCAGACTGCGTGGTGGCTAGTAGTGGCTTTCAGTAGGCCTTTAAGTTGTGATCATTCATTTTGGATTACGAGTTTCGTTTTGTGTTTTCGACCTTGCCCTCCAACCATCGGAATGGTGAAAGCGACTGCGAAGGAGAGCACCAAGGAGAAGAAGCAGCAGACTCCACCAAAGACAAACAAACCAATCAAAACATGTCTGACAGTTGCATCAGCAAACAAAGCATTTGATAACTCTCCACCAGCGGCAGTTGCGGCAACGCCAACTACCGGAGGTAAATAACCAAGACTGCCGATTCCTATTAACTGTAGACATAAAATAATGCTTCTCATGCATTACAGTACATGACGACATCGGTGCCTGACTGACTCAGAGGCTGCACGCCTCCTCCCTGTCTGAGAAAGGACCATAATTGGTCAGAAAAATCGCTTATCCCACTTGAAAAAGCACATATGCTAATTTTTCTGCAAAATAACGGATCATTTTCATAATTGATGGTTGCAAAATCGCACAATGCACAGTAAATATGTTATATAATTTCATAGCTGGTTAGAATAAATAAATACAATGTATAAATAAGTTCATATTTACATATAATGTGATTAAAAATGTATATCCTTTGGCAATTTCATGCAAGTATATGTATACTTTATTTTTTGTTACAAAACCCATGTAAATTGGAGAACATATTTTTTGTTCCGGTTTAGTTACATTGTTGGGGGGACAATTCATTTGTGACAGAATAAGGGAAGCAGCATGAGACAGCAAGCATTTGATGGAAGAAGTTAATTGAGTCTTGGCTTCAAAAGAAACTTTATTCCCTCCGAGTTTGTGAGGCCAGTGAGGTATTTTCTGATAATTTAAATGAAATCAATGTGTTTTCTTTTACTTGATGTCAGACTAATTGTAAGTTCTGTTTTTCTTATTTATTAGTTCTGACGGCATTATTTTGGCATCGTTAACGAGACGAAGGCGTGGCTGGAATAAATGTCTGTGTGAGAAAAACAAACAACTTGACCTTGATTAAGACCTCGGAGGGACTAACATTTATGTTACCAAAATGTTGCTGAAAAGTCTTTGCTAATTGTCAGAATAATCTGTTGTATTTTGTTAACAGTACAGCAGAATATTTATTATATCATCAGCTGAAATAGTTACTTTCAAAGTCAAATATTTTTCTGGGGACCACCTTTTACCCCATCAAGGAGTCCTATGCTGTGGGTCTCTGAAGACTTCATGTTTCTTCGAAACAAAACAAAGGTGATGCTTAACATGTTTGTTAACCTTTTTTCCCCAAAAATAAGAATGGGTAAGGAAATGGATAAAGAACCGAATTGTTAAGCAGAATCGAAAATGGGATTGGAGTCGTTAAAATCTCATCACTTCCCATCCCCGTCAACGTGTTTCAGTTTGTTCGGTCTCCGGACTCTACAAACTGGACGATCGAGCATTACCCTTAGTACGCAGACATATATTGCTCGCGGTCAACTCTGACCTCCGGGCCGTCACACAAAAATATCCGTTCAACATGAACATTCATTTCAATAGCTACACAACGGAGAAGCACCCCGTAGGAGACATCTGCAGAAGCCCTAAAGTAAATATTGTACATTATTTAAAAAAATTACTCTTGTCGTACATTCTATTCAAGTGTTTTTTCACAACAACACTTATCGAATACAATAATAACTGTTAACTGTTTATTGTTCTTCGGTCGATGATCAACAAGGCAAACAAACAGTTGTACATTCATAGATTGAAAATAAAAAGTTGTACATTCATAGATTGAAAATAAAAAATGTTGCAGACCGAAAGGGTTTAGGCTGAAGTTAAACACTTATTGCACCCAACCCTATAAACAATTTCAAGTACAAAATAAACTTCCGAAAATTATTAAATGTCCTTTGCACAACTTATTATAAATACACATTATAAACAACATGAACGTAGTTCAATTTTATACACAGTACAGGCATGTGAAATATCCCTGTGTACATATAAGACCTTTGCACTAATTATATATACAATATATACAAACAATTGTACTTCTATTATTATTTATATCTCATGTTTCATTTTTAATTAACATTAATCATAGTATTAACTACAATGTTGATTCAAGAGTGATATATTTTTTCAAGACATTGGTCTTAAAGTGTTTTTTAAATGTGTGAATGGAACTGGAACATTTGAAGGAATCATCCAAGCTGTTCCACAGTTGAACTCCTCTAAAAGAAACACATCTACTTTTTAAGCTTGTTCTTATTTTTGCTTTCTGAAAGAAAGCTGAACATCTGAGGTCATATGGATTCTCTCTGGGTTTGAACCCCTCCTGTAGACACCCAGGCAGCATGTGGTTATGAGCTTTGAAAGTCACAATAGTAGTATTGAGGTCAACAAGATCGTGCAGTTTTAATGTTTTTAATTTAATGAACAGAGCATTGGTATGGTCATGATAATTCACATAATTTACAATTTTAATCGCTTTCTTTTGAAGTAAAAATATAGAGTTGATGTTTGATTTGTAATTGTTTCCCCAGATTTCAACACAATAATTAAGATATGGGAGTATGAAAGAATTATATAACATGATAAGAGCATTTTCATTCACAGAGTTTTTAATTTTATGTAACATAGCAATATTTGTTGCCATCTTTGTCTTAAGTATATTTATGTACAGTTTCCAATTTAATTTATCATCTATATAGAGTCCCAAAAATTGTATTGAATACACCCTTTCTATCTCCATATCATCAATTCTTATATGACGCTGTATGTTATTTTTCCTGTTTCCAAAAATTATATATTTAGTTTTATTTAGGTTGATTGATAGTTTATTGGCATCAAACCATTGCTTTAGTATGTGGACTGCAATATTGTGACAGGGCAATACGGGGGAGTGTAATGTGTGATCTCCTAACTAACTGATATACCTGCGCACTGTTTATGGTCGTCACTGTATTGTCTGATGAACTGTATGTGTGTATGTATGTATATATGTATGTGTGTATGTATGTATGTGTGTATGTATGTAAGTAAAACGCTGTGTCTTGATGTCCAAGACCAATTTCTCCTCAGAGATCATAAAGCTAATTATTAATATTATCTAAAAGTTTGTTTTTCTTTTTCAAAGGCTTGTTAAAATGGTGGTGTTTAGGAAAGCACAGAAAAATAGATTTCAGTTCATTTCAATGAGCGGCGCTGAATTTAGATTCAAGTGTTCTGAGTTCAGAGCTCGGTCGTAAGTGGGTGTACTTGCTGTATGAGGGTTTTAAGGACTCACTTGAGCAGGTCTTCTCTGCACTGTTTCTGTGGCGCAAAGCAGGCCACCGCCCAGACCTTGATCTCGATGCCGGCGTAGAACTGCTTGCCTCTCATGTCCCACACGCCCTGATTGGGCGTGGCCACCGTTTTATTCTGCGGCGAGAGTCCCTACACTCTTAGTCAACTCACCGATTAGAGGAGCCAATACACAAGGTACATTTACTGTGTCTCCAAATACTGCACAAAAATTGGCAATAGGAAATCCACATGCTACCCTTGAACACATCTAGCTTGGAAAGTCACTTTGTAGGATTTCCTACAAAATGTAAAGCACTGTTATTTTGTGCAAGGACATAGTACTTTTTGCTTCTTCTTCTATGAAAGAAAATATTCTACAACCCTTTTATAGTTACAAATACATTGATTCATTTACAGTACAGGCCAAAAGTTTGGACACCTTTTCAATGAATGTGTTTTCTTCATTTTCATGACTATTTACATTGTAGATTGTCACTGAAGGCATCAAAACTATGAATGAACACATGTGGAGTTATGTTCTTAACAAAAAAAGGTGAAATAACTGAAAACATGTTTTATATTCTAGTTTTGTCACAATAGCTCAGATTACTTTTACGCACACTCTATGCATTCTCTCGATGAGCTTCAAGAGGTAGTCACCTGAAATGGTTTTCACGTCACAGGTGTGCTTGAAGCTCATCGAAGCATTAATCAGAGCAGAGGGTGGCTATTGTGAAGAAACTAGAATGTAAAACATGTTTTCAGTCTTTTCACCTATTTTGTTAAGTATATAACTCCACGTGTTCATTCTGGTTTTGATGCCTGCAGTGACAATCTACAGTGTAAATAGTCATGAAAATAAAGAAAAGCAAATAAAAAAGGAGAAGGTGTGTCCAAACTTTTGGCCTGTACTGTATGTTTGCACAGAACTGGCAAGTCATCAAATTTGAACAAGGTATAGTGCTTAGCTTTTTATATGAATTGCTACGAACTTAGTGTGAAATTCACAGCATATATCAGGGGTGTCCAAATTGTCGCCCAGGGGCCATTTTCAGCCAGAAGCAGCCATTTGTTTATCCTTTTTAATTAATCATAACATGCATACATTCTTAATTAAATAGATATTACACCAACTTGATTCGTAACATGTAGCTCAAACCTAAGATGTCAATGTTTTGTGCAAATCTCTTAGCATATATTGCCTGCTTCCTTTCTTTCTCTGTATGTGAGCCTCTGCGGAAAAGGTTTGGAGACCCCTGGCATTCATAACCAAAGCTGAACACAATCTCTTGAATGAGATGCAAGTTCTCCAAAATCCAGTGTGGCTACACATCTACAATAAATCCCAAAGGGCAGAAGGTTTCTCTTCAGTTAACAAGCTTTACCAAAGACTATTAGCTGCCTCCTAGGCCCTCTAAGCAACTACTCAGGTCACATGATAACAAATAATGAGCTTCTAAAAATCGTAATGGATAGATTCTAATTACTCGATTTAAATTTAATTCAACACAGGGGATTTTAGTCCAGGTTTAGGTCAGGAATAGGGGTGTGACGATACACTGCTCCTGGGTTGACAAGGATAGTGGAACTTTACAGGCTTTAACTGTGACCAGATAATGTTTGTTTCCACCATGTTCAGACACTATAAGTAAGACTTTCCTCATCACAAAACAATGTGGTGGCTGTAGCCTTTTCTAACTGGACCAACACATTTGACTAACCCGCCTGGGTAAACAAGTAGCCTGTTTAACTCCACAGACAGGTTGCAAACCTTATGGTATGCACAAAGCTTTGTTTGGCACCTGAGTGACACTCAAAATGTTGGGCAGGCTTCGGTCCAGTGCCTTTGAGAGCGCTTTTCACCTAAATATTACGTTTTAATCTGGATAGATCTCGTCACACCCTTAGTCCGAATATAAATCACAGAGCATGTTACAAACAAGCCAGACACGAAGCCTTCCCCATCATTATTGCATATTAAGCATTGCAGTTTTACAATGAGGCGTATGTATTCCATTCATTCAGCGTGAGGAGAGAAATGGGGAAGGCTTCAGCTGTCATACATTTAAAAAGGTATTTCACTGGAAGCCGATTAGACTTGCTGTCCCAGGAGACAAGATGTCCAACTGTTTGATTGAGCTCTGTTGAACTTTTGGAAAATCAAATGTGAAACAGCACATGGAGTGCAGAACAAAGAATGGGACATTTGTGAAAACACTGATACAAAACAGGGATTTCAGCAAGTGTCAGCAGAATTGCAGGGTGTTGTATTTCCTGTATGAAAGCCAACTTGCTACTCCACTAACTTTACAGCGGGACACTCATTGTGCCGGTTACTACAAGTCTCATCGGCATCCCAGTGACAACACATTCATCTCTCCTTCCGCACAATCCTTGAATCCCTATTCAGCCTCTGCCACCAGAAAACAGGGTGATGTGAAACAGATGTTTTGATCAAAATTTTATGCTGCCGAACCGATACCGATCATCCAGGAGTGAGATGGGCCAATACCGATCACATGTATTTACTGTACATTTTCAATTTATGTTGTTTCATTGACAGTTTAACAATATCAACACAATATTTAAAATTGTTCCTTATTCTACTTTATTATACAATAACTAAACAAAAGCATAAACTACTATTACTCATTGAAAAAATGTTATCGTGTCCATTAAACTATTTTGTTTCTAAACATCAACAAAAACAAACAAATTATATTGAACAAATTTAAATATTGATCTGCTCTTTCTAGTAGTGATCATATACCAATATTACGTTGGTATTGACGCAACCAATTTATGGATCAATTTGATCCTCTTATTAAGTGTTGTGGACTGACTCTGACAATGCAGACCCACAAATATATTATCCTCTCTGTAGACCAGGGGTAGGGAACCTATGGCTCTAGAGCCAGATGTGGCTCTTTTGATGACTACATATACCTCTTTTCTCTAGTGACTCAAAGCGCTTTAAAAAGTGACACCCAATATCTAAGTTACATTTAAACCAGTGTGGGTGGCACTGGGGGGCAGGTGTGTAAAGTGTCTTGCCCAAGGACACAACGGCAGTGACTAGAATGGCGGAAGCGGGAATCGAACCTGCAACCCTCAGGTTGCTAGCACGGCCACTCTACCAACCGAGCTATGCCGAGTAACCGTGTAATACTCTTCCATATCAGTAGGTGGCAGTCGGTAGCTAATTGCTTTGTAGATGTGGGAAACAGCGGGAGGCAGAGTGCAGGTAAAAAAGGTGTCTAATGCTTAAACCAGGGGTAGGGAACCTATGGCTCTATAGCCAGATGACTGCACCTGGCTCTCAGATATATCTTAGCTGACATTGCTTAACACGATAAGTAATGAATAATTCCGCTGGTAATCACAGTTTCAAAAATAACGTTCAAATTATAAAACATTCTCATGCATTTTAATCCAACCATCCGTTTTCTACCGCACCTGTTCACGATGTCGCATTAATGGTAATTAGTATTATATTTATTATTGGTTAACTTTTAGAATAACAATGTTGTTAAAAAGAATAAGAGATTTATTATACTCTACAAATGTTGGTCATACTTAAAAATGCACGAATTTAGTTGGATTCAGTGTTGAAAAATGTTATATGACTCTTACGGAAATACATTTTGAAATATTTGGCTTTCATGGCTCTTTCAGCCAAAAATGTTCCCGACCCCTGCTGTAGACTCTTAATATTCCACTTGTTAATTTCCTGTAAATATCTGCTTACTGCAGTAACACACTTCATCTAAACTTCTTAAACTTTACCAAGCACTTATTTATTAGTGTTGTTTCCTACTAGGTTAGCTTAGCCATTAGCATACCTTCTCAAGGCTTGTCATTTTTATTGTCTTGTCTTCCAGTGATAGTGCTACTTTAGACACTAAAAAAATGTAAATTTGCCATCATAGTTTGGGGGAGCCGCTCCACTCTGTGTATGAAGACATAATTAGCGGTTAGCAGCTTGTAAGCCAGAGAGAGTCTGCACTTGTGATCGGCATTAATCAGCAATGTCACATACTTTTCCCCGAAAATTGGCTGTTCGGTGGCCAATTGATCGGCACGTCCCTACTTTAAAATATGAATAAAGGCTGCAATGTTCCAACACGGATAAAAATGACCCAGTGTTACCATTTCCAAATGAGCCAGCAGGAAACAGCTGTTTTTGGCATCAATCACCCAAGTTTCCTAATGGCTGAATTAAGATTCGGTGCGAGTCAGCAGTCTTGCGTGATTAGACATTCATCTCAGCCACTGTGTATTATAATTGTATTTTCACACAGGGAGTATTAGAATGTTTGCACACAGAGACTGCTGAGCTGCACCATAGGATACACACTCGGGGCTAGTTCCAGGTTCTATAGGTCTATTTAAACACAAAAAGCAGGACAAATTGCAGAAGTGGTTAATTTGTATGAAACAGTTAGGCCTTAACACATCTTCTAACACTTGTTAATTTGTATGAAATAGTTGCATGCTGTTAGGCCTTAACACATCCTCTAACACTTGTCAAATTAATCAACAATAGCACAAATTTTAGAGTGTGCAACCATTAACAAATTGATTAATTTATTAACGAACCTGGAAGAGAAAACCCCAGTGGTTCAACATTCATTCCGATGACCCCAACCCCCGCCCTATGCTGGTGACCCCAGTGTGTGACCCCTTGTTCGGTACTCACCCTGCCACAGTCTCTCCCTGTATCTGTACTCACCCGGCCCCCATACTGAAGCATGGGCGCTGGGAGCACACGCCCTGTAACCTCGGTCATGTCATTGTGAACCACAATGCCAAATTCCTTCAGATATGGGTCCGGGCCCCCAACCATGCTGTTGCTTTTGACCTGAGCAAAGAAGAGAAGATCAGAACAAACCCAGAAAGCCAAGAAAAAAAAGAGTAAAAGGTGTGTCGTTAGGAGTGTGACATAACATATCATAAAAACATTTAGGTTTCAACAATATTGTCAGCTAGGGGAAACAACTATAGCTTTTATTAAGCCCTAATACAAACTATAGCTGGGCTCCAAGAAGTGCTATTGTGCACGTTATTCACTTTTTATATACAAACGATAAAAAATCAAAAGCAAAATGAAAAAAAAAAAAAGAATACATAATAAATAATCTATTGTGTTAAACTAAGGATAATATTAAGCAAAAAAAAAATAAGTTTGCATAAGTGGCGACATTAAATACAGTAAAACAATGATTAAGTAATTTCTGTATGTAAATTTGAGTTTCATTTCGAATATGCATGCAACATGATACATCACAATTTCCAGTTTTTCATTTTCATCATGTTCGAAAAGGAGTAGGAAGAAGCATAACTTATTTAATCTTACCCCTTTTCCTTTATATAGCAGTTGCTAACAAGTTTATTCAATTCCTGTTCTCAATGTATTCACAATATACTCCATAAATAATAAATAATTAGTGAAGTAATTTGTATTTCATATGGTGAGATAAATAAGATTATCAATAAATTCTGAATGTTTATCATGGTTTTTATTCTTTGTACTTTGTAAACACTTCAAGTTTGAAGAGTTTCTTGAATTAGATCATATTAGTGACCGTGTTTGATTTATTTGCTTAATCCATTCCATAATTGAATTCAACATGCCGATAAACTAAAGGTCTTAAAGTTTACATTTTTCTTCTCTTTTGTTTAGAAGAATTGTTGTACATTCTTCAGTAGCAGGTTAGAGTTTGCTTTGTGCATAATTTCAGCTGTTTGCAAATTCACTATATTGTGGAATTTCAGTATTTCCTATTGAATAAATAAAGGGTTTGAATGTTCTATCTCCAACATTATGCATTATGATATTTTTTGTCACACAGTTAATGAATGAAGTGTACATTTATAGTTAAATCCCCATATTTCTGAACAATTAAGGTGATGATAAAGTGAAATGTGTTGAATTTTGCACGATGTGTTTTTTAAATGTTTTATTGTAGTTTTTATTTGTTGTGCACTTCAAGCTGCGTCCAGTCTTTGTGAGTTGTGTCTTTTATTTCCTTGTAGACAAGAGGATGTCATCCTTAGTATTTGTCCAGTTGTTGTCTTTGACAAGTACGTTGGCTCTTGTTCTCTCTGAGACTCGGCAGCATGAAGTGAAGCAAATCATATTTATGTAGTGCTTTTTCTCTTCAGACTCAAAGCACCTTTACATTGTGGAACTTATTAGCTACATCTTTATACTACATTAATATAGGTGACACTGGCAGCAAGGTGTGTGAATTATCTTGCCCAAAAACACAACGGCAGTGACTAGGATGGCAAAATCAAACCTGGAACCCTCCAGTTGCTGGCACCACCGTACAACAATCTCACCACGCCACCTCGACCAGAACATTTTCCCCTGCTGCATTAGGTTCCGTGCTAACTTGGGTGATATCAGCAGTGTGCTTTGTCAGATGCTCACTAGCTATGTGCAGATGAACACAATTAATCAGACATTAATCATGCATTTGATGTCAGCTATACTTTGGTGGTGGAGGGGACTAAATTGAATAGTCTTGGAATTAAATTGTTTTCCTGCTGTCTCCCCCCCATTCACAATGTACAGAAGTAGAGTTCTATACTGTTGAGTTTGTTGTTCTAAACAAGCTGTTTGATTCGCGACTTTACAGCTACTCCAAGTGCTTACTGCTAGCGTCAGGCACATACACAATGTCGTAATATGGAAACACGCGGTAACCTGCACATATCACAACATGGAGGGCACAGAACAGCTCCATTTTAAAAAGAGAAATAAAAGTAGCAAACAGAAAGAAAATTTGATGAATAAATAACTACGTCAGACAAGCAGATCTGCACAGAGTAAAGTTTGTTTACAGCAGTAATCACTGCTTCTTCTTCTGCTTTTGTTTACAGTATGTGCTACGCATTTCAAAATAAAGTATTCCGATTAGAGATAATGGCTTTTTTGCCGATATCCCGATATTGTCCAACTCTTAAGTACCGATATAGATGTATACAGTCGTGGAATTAACACATTATGATGCCTAATTTTGTTGTGACGCCCCGCTGGATGCATTAAACAATGTAACAAGAAAACGGAAATGCTGTTTATCGGTCCTGCTGTACACAGATATCTATTTAATAATACCACTTTAACATTTGACCAATAAACAATTAAACAAGGCGATTCGGTAAAGAATATGGGTTTTATCTTCGACCCAACTCTCTCCTTTGAGTCACACATTAAGACTGTTACTAAAACGGCCTTCTATCATTTCCATAATATCGCTAAAATTGGCTACTTTGTGTCCACTAGCGACGCGGAGAACATTATCCATGCGTTTGTTACGTCTCGTCTCCTGTAACGTATTATTTTCGGGTCTCCCCATGTCTAGCATTAAAAGATTACAGTTGGTACAAAATGCGGCTGCTAGACTTTTGACAAGAACAAGAAAGTTTGATCACATTACGCCTGTACTGTATATACCTTTATACACATACATATATACCTATACTGTATATACCTTTATATACATATATACATACATATGTACCTATACTGGCTCACCTGCACTGGCTTCCTGTGCACTTAAGATGTGATTAAGGTTTTACTACTTACGTATAAAATACTACATGTTCTAGCTCCAGCCTATTTTGCAGATTGTATTGTACCATATGTCCCGGCAAGAAATCTGCGTTCAAAGGACTCCGGCTTATTAGTGATTCCCAGAGCCCAAAAAAAGTCTGCGGGCCATAGAGCGTTTTCTATTCGGGCTCCAGTACTCTGGAATGCCCTCCCAGTAACAGTTCGAGATGATACCTCAGTAGAAGCATTTAAGTCTCATCTTAAAACTCATTTGTATACTCCAGCCTTTAAATAGACCCCCTTTTTAGACCAGTTGATCTGCCGTTTCTTTTCTTTTTCTCCTCTGCCCCCCTCTCCCTTATTATTGGGGGGTAGCAGGAGGTATATATTGTAGCGTCCCAGAAGAGTTAGTGCTGCAAGGGGGTCTGGGTATTTGTACTGTTGTGTTACGGTGCGGAAATGCGTTTGTCATTCTTGTTCGGTGTGGGTTCACAGTGGGGCGCATATTTCTAACAGTGTTAAAGTTGTTTATGCGGCCACCCTCGGTGTGACCTGTATGGCTGTTGACAAGTATGCCTTGCATTCACTTGTGTGTGTGAAAAGCCGTAGATATTATGTGATTGGGCTGGCACGCCCCCAATATTGATGTCTGGGTGGAAATCGGGAGAAATTCGGGAGAATGGTTGCCCCGGGAGATTTTCCTGAGGGGCACTGAAATTCGGGAATCTCCCGGGAAAATTGGGAGTCTTGGCAAGTATGACTGGGAGACGCAACTGCTCTGTTTTTCTCCCTACGTCCGTGTACCACTCCGTACAGAGGCGTTTTAAAAAGTCATACATTTTACTTTTTGAAACAAATAACAATAATTACAATTTACCATGAATTGATTAACGTGGACCCCGACTTAAACAAGTTGAAAAACTTATTTGGGTGTTACCATTTAGTGGTCAAGATAGATAGATAGATAGTATTTTATTGATTTCTTCAGGAGAGTTCCTTCAGGAAAATTAAAATTCCAGCAGCAGTGTACAGAGTTGGGATCAATTAAAAAAAAAAAAAAAAAGTAAATAATGGGGGTTTAAATGGAAACAAAATAGAGAAATATTACAACAAGAATAAAAAATAAAAAGCAACAATGGGAATAAAAATATAACAGCAAAATAAGAATATAACAAGAGAAAGTAGGCAGTAGTGACCATTTTATTGTTTTGCATCCCCTGTCATCCTTATACACCCCGCCCCCGCCCCAGAGAGGAGTTGTACAGTCTAATGGCGTGTGGGACAAAGGAGTTTTTGAATCTATTAGTCCTGTACTTGGGATGAAGCAGTCTAGCACTGAACAGGCTCCTCTGGCTACTGATAACACTATGCAGAGGGTGACTGGCATCAACCATGATGCTCACTAGTTTGTCAACAGTCCTCTTCTCTGCCACCGTCACCAGTGAGTCCAGTTTCATTCCCATTGTAGAACCGGCCCGCCTGATCAGTTTCTGAAGTCTGGAGCTGTCCTTCTTAGATGTACTGCCCCCCCCCAGCACACTACCATCTAGAACAATTGTACGGAATATGTACTGAACTGGGCAATCTACTAATAAAAGTTTCAATCAATCAATCAATCAATACATTTTAAAGCATTTATCCACCGATAATATCGGCATTCCGATATTATCGGACATCTCTAATTCCAATGTAAGGTGCGATGCATGTCATAATCGGATTTTTTTTTCCAGGGGCCATGTCCACAGTCACAAAATAATCCGAATTATGATCATTTACCCATGTACACATAGCTATTGATGTCAAAATCTCTTCTCTTTAGCTTGCTGCTCTGCCTCAGCAATGACACCTTGCTTTTTTTTTTTGTTGGTGACATTTCTGACGATGACAGGTGTGGTTTGGTTTTTTTCCAATAGTGTCAATGTTGTTGACATCCACATCCAACCACTTTGATTGCAGATAGTTACCCAAATGCTAACATCATCCTTTTCTCTTTGGTTATCAGCTGCTCTGGAATAAGAGCTTCAAGTTATGTGGAGCCCAGTAACAATCATTAAGTGTGTTTGTCATGTTCCACCTGAACAATGTGCGCTTTTCATCATTTTGCTTCTAGAAAGGCATCCACTTTTTCTTCTCGCCTATTAATTTGTTTGAGATGCATTATCCTTCTTCAATTCCTTTACATGTTTTCATAAGTATTTCATGTCAGAGTTCTCCTTCCTCGCGTCATTCAACACCACCATTATCTCTCACAGTGTGCCTGGTTCCTGGCTCTACTCCTCTTCATTTTCTGCAAAGGAAAATCTATATTCTGCTCATTACTACCGCTGGTAGTCAACACCTTTGAAGTTCGGACATTAGCTTATCATGTTAGCGATTATCGGAAATGGCTCTTCTTACGCCAGATGATACTCGAGCCAACGGCGTCTAACAGATCTGTAATTATGGCCTCGGTCTGTAGTAAGGAAAAATGGGCCAAAAGGTCAAAATCAGTGGAGAGCAACTTTCCGTTCACTCGCAGAAGCCGTTTCTCTCAAAAGTGGAGCAAACAATTGAGCGAGATAAAACGATTCTAATGTATGGTGCCGATAATCAGGCCCTTGATATACATTTTTACTGTTAAAATATTTTTGCCTAATAGGGTATGTTTTATAAAAAATGCTGAATAAAATAAATAATTTGGCCATGCTGACATATAGCCAAAAATTACATCCATGCTGACATATAGCCAAAAATTACATCCATTACCTAGTCAGTGGCCTAGTGGTAAGAGTGTCCGCTCTGAGATCGGTAGGTTGTGAGTTCAAATCCCGGCCAAGTCGTGCCAAAGACTATGTGACAATCTTTGGTATTTTAACTTTTTAGTAAAAACCTAATCTGCTTTCTTGAAACCCTGATTGAATAGATCCCATAAAGTGCTTGGTAAAAAGTCAAATATCAACATCAAAAGACCGCTAAGATCTTCGCTCACCAATCTGCTGATCTCTTCCTGTCTGTCAGGGGCAGAGCGAGCTGTAGCTTTGATCATGGTGGATGTTTGGTTGTCGGTCAGTTTCTTGATGCAGCGTTGGCCTGCAACTATGTTACAGACCTACAAAAGTAATAAAGTCATTAAGTTTTGACTTAAAGAGCAATTTTGGAGGAGTACGGAAAAATGGTCTCTTCTCACCTCTAGGGGCAAGTAAGTGTGCTTCTGTTCCTGCCCTACTTGCAGACAGGGTAAATGTGGATACTTGAGCTGCAGATTATACTTCTGCTTGAAATACTGAGCGACGGTGCACTCCATGGCCTGGCCGTTCTCGAGTTGCAAGGGGAACCTGTGAACAAATTAACAATACAAATAAACTTCTCAGAATTATTTGTGGTACAAACTAGATGTCCGATATTATCAGCCGATAAATGCTTTAAGATATAATATCGGAAATCGGTATCAAAAAGAACAATTCAGGACTTTTTAATACGCCGCTGTACGGAGTGGTACACGGACGTAGGGAGAAGTACAGAGCACCAATAAACCTTAAAAGGCACTGCCTTTACGTGCAGGCCCAATCACATGATATTTACGGCTTTTCACACACAGAAGTGAATGCAAGGCATACAGGTCACACTGAGGGTGGCCGTATAAACAACTTTAACAATGTTACAAATATGCGCCACACTGTGAACCCACACCAAACAAGAATGACAAACATTTCGGGAGAACATCTGCACCGTAACACAACATAAACAATCCAGAACAAACACCCAGAACCCCTTGCAGCACTAACTCTTCCGGGACGCTACAATATACACCCCCCCGCTACAGCCTCCACACCTTAACTTCCTCATGCTCTCTCCCAAATTCCAAGCTGCTGTTAAAAAGAATAATGCACTTTGTGACGTCAATAATAAATATGGCAGTGCCATGTTGGCCTTTTTTTTCCATAACTTGAGTTGATTTGTTTTGGAAAACCTTGTTACATTGTTTAATGCATCCAGCGGGGAAATCACAACAAAATTAGGCATAATAATGTGTTAATTCCACAACTGTATACATCGGTATCGGTTGATATCGGAATTGGTAATTAAGAGTTGGACAATATCGGAATATCAAATATCCATTATCGGACATCTCTCGTACAAACTACAGTTGCAAAAATAGACGATATAAATGTGTCCGATGACAGACTAACAGTATTGTTACATCATGATAATGCATGTTGATGACACCTACTAGCTGTGTCCTCACTAGCAAGCTAGCTGCTAAAGTCTGTTCAGAGTGCAAAACCTGTTCTAAGTAAGCAAACATTGCCTCTTTGGCGGAAAATGTACTCTGTTTCTTACAAGTATTATCACTGGAGGAAGTAGAATAGCTAAGCATGCTACACTATATACACACCACCAGCTAGAGCTCTTGAATGTAAACAAAAGGTGGGCGGATGAATACCTCCACAATATCTATACCAAGTATAGTATCACCATATGTTGAAACTACAGTGGTTACATTTATATTATCAAAAACAAATTGTAATTTTTACTAACTCAATAAATTATTGAATACTTAAATCAGAGGCAATAGTAGAAAATTATTTAAATACCGTAAATTCCGGGCTATAAACCGAAAAAAAATGTCTTACACTTTGAATACTGTTGCTGAAAATGATGCGGCTAATTATTGGATTTTTCTTCGCTCACGGCCATAATGCAGATAGTTTTCATCAAACACAAGCAAAAACATTGAAGTGTGTTTATTTGTACTATAGTGACATCTTTTGGATGAGTTCATTCACTGCAGGTGCTGCTGTGTGAACGTCTACGGTATTTCCTTCTGTTTCGTGCTTTAAACTGGATGTACAAGAGCTGTTCAGTCTTTTAGTCATCCATAGTGTTTTTACACTTATGGATTCTTCAACACTCCAAGCAACGTCTGTAAGTTTTACAATATAACAAACTAGTCGTACTTACTAAACCGTCCCATGTGTGATGTCTTTAGGCGTGTTTTGATGCATATTTGTATTAGCCATCGTAATGTAATGACGCTAGCGTTGTTAGCATTAACTATTAAGCCAACGCGTTCACAAGTGTCTGTGTTGGTACTTTTAACTTACAATGGCATTCTATTTGTTTCGTTTCAGTTTCACAAATTCTCTACTACAGTGGTTCTCAAATGGGGGTACGCGTACCCCTGGGGGTACTTGAAGGTACGCCAAGGGATACGTGAGATTTTAAAAAATAATTCTAAAAATAGCAACAATTCAAAAATCCTTTATAAATATATTTATTGAATAATACTTCAACAAAATATGAATGGAAGTTCATAAACTGTGAAAATAAATGCAACAATGCAATATTCAGTGTTGACAGCTAGATTTTTTGTGGACATGTTCCATAAATATTGATGTTAAAGATAATTTTTTTGTGAAGAAATGTTTAGAATGAAGTTGATGAATCCAGATGGATCTCTATTACAATCCCCAAAGAGGGCACTTTAAGTTGATTGATTGATACTTTTATTAGTAGATTGCACAGTACAGTACATATTCCGTACAATTGACCACTAAATGGTAACACCCCAATAAGTTTTTCAACTTGTTTAAGTCGTGGTCCACGTTAATCAATTCATGGTAAATGATGATTACTTCTATGTGTAGAAATCTTTATTCATATTTGAATCACTTGTTTATTTTTCAACAAGTTTTTAGTTATTCGTATATCTATTTTTCCCAAATGGCTCAAGAAAGACCACTACAAATGTGCAATATTTTGCACTTCTATACAATTTAATAAATCAGAAACTGATGACATAGTGCTGTATTTTACTTCTTTATCTCTTTTTTTCAATCAAAAATGCTTTGCTCTGATTAGGGGGTACTTGAATTAAAAAAACGTTCACAGGGGGTACATCATTGAAAAAAGGTTGAGAACCACTGCTCTAGTAAATTCACCAAAACGTCAGAGCGGAGTTATTGAGCCTGTTTAGATGATTGAAGAGCTAACTTTCGCATCTAGTTGGTCCATGACGATGACGTTTTGTTTGATCAGCTGTTTTACTTCCATATGACAGACACCGTTTGGAAGTAATTAAGGTATGTAAATAAAAAAATTTACAGAATTTTGTGTAAATAACTTATTTCACAACGTGTATACCTGCGGCTTATTGTCCTGGGCGGCTGATACATGGAAAAAAATATATATATTCTCAAATTTAATGGGTGCGGCCTATGCACCAATGCCCTCTATAGTCCGGAAATCACAGTATGTTATATTGTTGCACAGTCATGCGTTTTTGTCTTATTGTAATTACGAAAAAAAATATATATATCAATGAGCTTGGAAATTTGAGGTATGCAATGGTATGACCCGTACTACACCTGTAACTACTTGGTAGTGTTGAAGTGAATTATATTTATATAGCGCTTTCTTCTAGTGACTCAAAGTGCTTTGCACAGTGAAACCCATTATCAAAGTAACATTCAAACCAGTGTGGGTGGCACTGGGAGTTGGTGGGTAAAGTGTCTTGCCCAAGGACACAACGGCTGTGACGAGGATGGCTGCAGCAGGGATCAAACCTGGAATCCTCAAGTTGCTGGCACGGTCGCTATACCAAACAGAGCCATGTCGCCCCGTCGAATTCCAAATTTGTACTACTCGCCTAAAACTAATTTGAAGCAGTAGCCATACAAAATAATAAGTCCTTATTACATTAACAGAAATGTAGATAGAACAGGAAGTACCCAGATGTTAAACTGTAAATTAGCAAGTAGATGAATAATTATTTTCAACCGAAAATTACGCAACGTGTTACAACTAGAGATGACCGATAAATGCTTTAAAATGTAATATCGGAAATTACCGGTATCGGTTTCAAAACGTAAAATTTATGACTTTTTAAAACGCCGCTGTACGGAGTGGTACACGAACATAGGGAGAAGTACAGAGCACCAATAAACCTTAAAAGGCACTGCCTTTGCGTACCGGCCCAATCACATAATATCTACGGCTTTTCACACACACACAAGTGAAAACAATTCATATTTGGTCAACAGCCTAACAGGTCACACAGAGGGTGGCCGTATAAACAACTTGAACACTGTTACAAACATGCGCCACACTGTGAACCCACAACAAACAAGAATGACGAACACATTTCAGGAGAACATCCGCACCGTAACACAACAAACAAAATATATACCCATAACCCCTTGCAGCACTAATTCTTCTGGGACGCTACAATATACACCCCCCGCTAACCCCTATCTCAAACTCACCCACCTCAACCTCCTCATACTCTCTCAGGGAGAGCTTGTCCCAAATTCCAAGCCGCTGTTTTGAGGCACGTTAAAAAAAATAATGCACTTTGTGACTTCAATAATAAATATGGCAGTGCCATGTTGGCATTTTTTTCCATAACTTTTGGAAAACCCTTTTACATTGTTTAATGCATCCAGCAGGGGCATCACAACAAAATTAGGCATAATAATGTGTTAATTCCACGACTGTATATATCGGTATCGGTTGATATCGGAATCGGTAATTAAGAGTTGGACAATATCGGATATGGGCAAAAAAGCCATTATCGGACATCTCTAGTTACAACATACATCATCCGCTTATCAAGGGCCTTTGTAACCCGTTCTGAATTATTTCTATTATTAATTACTAGGGGTGTAACGGTACGTGTATTTGTATTGAACCGTTTACGTACGGGGGTTTCGGTTCGGTTCGAACGTGTACCGAACGAGTTTCCACACAAACATATTAGGTAGCGCACGGCAGGTTGTGTAAACAATGAAGAGCGAGGCACAACACACGGCTGGCTAGCATCGACCGGGCTAGGACAACATGCAAAATCCAGAGCTGGAAGACCCTCCTGCTTGTCAAGATCTTCCGTTTGGGAACACTTTGGCTGCGCGGTGCGATACAACAATGGAGGACAGAGGTTTGCCGACATTGTTCAGCAGCAGTAGGGTACGCTTCTGCCAACACGTCAAACATGCTAACCCCTTTGAAGCTTCACCACCGCATTTAAGCAGCCTCTTCTTGGCAAGTCAGACAGGGCTGAAGTCATAACAAATGTTTTTATAGCAGCAGATTTAAGACCATCCATCCATCCATTTTCTACCGCTTGTCCCGTTGGGGGTCGCAGGGGGTTGCTGTATTGCATTAAAAACTAGATTTTGACCTACTTCTATGTTGGAACAACAATAAGCCCATATATCCTCTTACTACCAAAATTAGCCAGGCTGGGGTGGGGGGTGTTTGCATTCAGTGGTCAGTTATACGGAATATCCATCCATCCATCTATCCATCATCTTCCGCTTATCCGAGGTCGGGTCGCGGGGGCAACAGCCTAAGCAGGGAAACCCAGACTTCCCTCTCCCCAGCCACTTCGTCTAGCTCTTCCCGGGGGATCCCGAGGCGTTCCCAGGCCAGCCGGGAGACATAGTCTTCCCAACGTGTCCTGGGTCTTCCCCGTGGCCTCCTACCGGTTGGACGTGCCCTAAACACCTCCCTAGGGAGGCGTTCGGGTGGCATCCTGACCAGATGCCCGAACCACCTCATCTGGCTCCTCTCGATGTGAAGGAGCAGCGGCTTTACTTTGAGTCCCTCCCGGATGGTAGAGCTTCTCACCCTATCTCTAAAGGGAGAGCCCCGCCACACGGCGGAGGAAACTCATTTCGGCCGCTTGTACCCGTGATCTTATCCTTTCGGTCATGACCCAAAGCTCATGACCATAGGTGAGGATGGGAACGTAGATCGACCGGTAAATTGAGAGCTTTGCCTTCCGGCTCAGCTCCTTCTTCACCACAACGGACCGGTACAACGTCCGCATTACTGAAGACGCCGCACCGATCCGCCTGTCGATCTCACGATCCACTCTTCCCTCACTCGTGAACAAGACTCCTAGGTACTTGAACTCCTCCACTTGGGGCAGGGTCTCCTCCCCAACCCGGAGATGGCACTCCACCCTTTTCCGGGCGAGAACCATGGACTCGGACTTGGAGGTGCTGATTCTCATTCCGGTCGCTTCACACTCGGCTGCGAACCGATCCAGCGAGAGCTGAAGATCCCGGTCAGATGAAGCCATCAGGACCACATCATCTGCAAAAAGCAGAGACCTAATCCTGCGGTTACCAAACCGGAACCCCTCAACGCCTTGACTGCGCCTAGAAATTCTGTCCATAAAAGTTATGAACAGAATCGGTGACAAAGGACAGCCTTGGCGGAGTCCAACCCTCACTGGAAATGTGTTCGACTTACTGCCGGCAATGCGGACCAAGCTCTGGCACTGATCGTACAGGGAACGGACCGCCACAATAAGACAGTCCGATACCCCATACTCTCTGAGCACTCCCCACAGGACTTCCCGAGGGACACGGTCCAATGCCTTCTCCAAGTCCACAAAGCACATGTAGACTGGTTGGGCAAACTCCCATGCACCCTCAAGAACCCTGCCGAGAGTATAGAGCTGGTCCACAGTTCCACGACCAGGACGAAAACCACACTGTTCCTCCTGAATCCGAGGTTCGACTATCCGGCGAAGCCTCCTCTCCAGTACACCTGAATAAACCTTACCGGGAAGGCTGAGGAGTGTGATCCCACGATAGTTGGAACACACCCTCCGGTCCCCCTTCTTAAAGAGAGGAATATGTACTGTACAATCTACTAATAAAAGTCCATAAATCAATCAATCAAAAAAAGCACCTTATATGTAGAAAGGTTTTGTTAAGAAACCATTCTGCGTCTTATCTTTTGTTTTTATTTTATATATGTTGACCACATTAACCTTGGCAATGGGCCGTGTGTGTATATTTATGTTATGCCATTGTTTACAAATTTGGTAAATAAATAACCAAAAAATGTATACTTTGTTGTTTTCTTACTGTACCGAAAATGAACCGAACCGTGACCTCTAAACCGAGGTACCTACCGAACCGAAATTTTTGTGTACCGTTACACCCCTATTAATTACATACAAAATAATATATTGTCTTGCAATATATGCCACAATATAGATATTAGTAAGTGCAAACTCAAATGAAAAAATTTAAAAATAGCGGTGGAAGAGAGTACACTCACGTTTGGTGGCTGGCTGGTCGGCGAGTGACATTGCACACCCGGTACTTCCTTTTCATCTGACCACAGTGTGTCACCTCCACTTTCAAGCCTGTCAAAACACAACAAACAAAAGTTACAAAATGATGCAGGATTCGAGTTCAAGTTTTCTTAAAAAAAAAATTTAAAAAATCAATAAAACTGTGTACTAAACTCGACAGTGACTTATGTGGTGTCAAGCATTCAGCAGTGTTAGTCTCCGTAAACACCTTTACTTCTACAACCCGTGGACAAAATTATGGAATCACTCAATTCTGAGAAAATTATGGAATCACCCTGTAAATTTTAATTTCCAAAACTATCACCTGCATCAGATTAAATCTGTTCATTAGTCTGCAGTTAAGAATAGTGTTCACACCTTGGATAGCTGTTGCACCAGGTGGACTGACATGATTCATGGCTCCAACACGAGAGACGTCAATTGAAACAAAGGAGAGAATGATCAAATTTCTTCAAGAAGGTAAATCATCACACAATGTTGCAAAAAATGATTGTTCACAGTCAGCTGTCTCTAACATCGGGACCAAGTACAAATAACATGAGAAGGTTGTAAAAGGCAAGCACACTGGTGGACTAACAAAGAAATATGTCTTGAAAACAGAAAATGCACAGCTAAACAAATTAAAAACACATGGGCAGCAACTGGAGTCGCCATCTGTGACCTAACTGTAAGAAACTGCTTGAAGGAAATGGGATTAATGTACACAAAATTTAAAATGAAAGTCGTCATTAAGAAATAAACAAGGTTCCAAAGGACTAGGTAAAAGCAATCGTCAGCTATGGATGAAAGTCATTCAGTGATGAATCGTGAATCTGCATTGCGCAAGGTGGTGATGATGGAACTTTTGTTTGGTGCTGTTCCAATAAGCTCTATGAAGAAAACATGTAAATGTCCACAGTCATTGATGATATGGGACGGCATGTCAGGTAACGGCACTGGAGAAATGGCTGTCATTACATTTTCAATAAATGGACACGTTTATGTTGACAATTTGAACGCGTTTGGGTATGACATAATTTAAAAACAACTGTAAAAACCTTATTTGAAGAAAGGTACATAAGGTCAATGTCAATGTCTAGTAGTCAAATAGTGAACATCAGTGGTGGAAATTGAAGAAATAGTCCATGACTGACAAAACTAGAGTACAGTTTGTCACAAGTCCACACCTCAGAGACTGCTAGCTGTTAAAAAAGCCAGAGATATTGCAACAAAGTACTAGTAGTGTGTTGTAGTGTTTGTTTTTCATGATTCCATAATTTTTCACTCCGATCTAAAAATGAAACCGTCACTGACTATCACAATATATACTCTAGATTTCTTTTTGCGTTTGTTAAAGCCAGCAAGTTTCCATTTGAAATGACTATAGTTGTGTGTCACGCTTGTCATCTGCATTTTTTCTACAAAATCAAAACAACTGTATGAACATCCTCCAAGACTGGTGATTCCATCATTTTTTCCCCCAGGGGTTTTATGCTGCACTGTATCATACGGCCCCTCAATGAGAGGACCGAATATAATAAAACACATACAAATACTCACCTCTTATTTCCTTGGTGAATTTGACCCGCTGCGAGTCAGTCAAAGGTTTGGTCTGTTCATTGATGTTCTGTATATCCAACACCTCGCACATGAACTCAATCACAGGCTGAGCACGGTAGAAAGCAGTGGCCGACACTGGGGGTTTGGAAGGAGGGAAGAAAAATGCCACGTGATTTGGTTTTACAGTATATGGCGGAACAAAACACCAGATAATATGTCTGCTAATGGGTGCCATTTTGCGGTCCTTATACACACACCATAGTAATACTTGTATCTCTGACTACGGTAGCCGTAATGGGCCAACAATCCATCAAGCGGTGCGGCTTCAAAGTCCTACTAAAACATTTTGACAGATTTTTGAGTGCTGTGTGTAATGGTCGTTATTTTCAATGGAACATTTAAAGTTTTGGTGTGGTACCTACTCAGGGGCTTAGTAGTTAGAGTGTCTGCCCTGAGATCGGTAGGTCATGAGGTCAAACCCCAGCCGAGTCTATAAAAAGACTATAAAAATGGGACCCATTACCTCCCTGCTTGGCACTCAGCATCAAGGGTTGGAATTGGGGGTTAAATCACCAAAAATTATTCCCGGGCGCGGCCGCTGCTGCTCACTGCTCCTCTCACCTCCCAGGGGGTGATCAAGGGTGATGGGTAGAATGCAGAGAATAATTTCGCCACACCATGTGTGTGTGTGACAATCATTGGTACTTTAACTTTAATTTTACTGGCATCATATTGCAGTCAACACTTATGTCTTTGGTGTGACTACCATCTACTGGTCACACTTATAAATTCACCATGTACCAAATAAAATTGCTTTGAGGTCAGTAAGCACAATCAGAATTATTCCTTACATTAGGCTATAACGTGCACTGTCGATTTGAGAAATGTAAAGGATTTTAAGTGCGCCTTATAGTCCGAAAAATATGGTAAGCATAATATAATAACATAATACTGATATACTCTACCAATTAAGACTGAATGAAATACTATATTAGCAACTGCAATTTTCACAAATAAAAAAAACACACCAATTATTTAATATGATCTCCCCCATTGGTGTATATGACAAGTGGTAATATTTTTAAGTGAAACAACAAAAAGACTGCTTTTTTTTTTTACAGTTCTGTCGTCCTACCATCGATGTTGAGCATCATGTTCCACATGGCAGGACGGACGGACTGATGGAAACCAAACCACACCTCCCTGCCTCCGCCCAGAGGATGGTAGTAGCCCTCAGGAGGGGAGAAGAATGAACGGCCCACCGGAGTGTATCTGTGTACATTGACACAAAGGAAATCACAAACCACTTTCTTCTTGAATGATGAACTGTTTGTATCAGTATGTAAATGTGTAGTAAATTAGGAGCAGAGGTGCATTTTTAATAAAACTTCCTAATACGCAGGAAAAGCCTTTCAAAAAAACATCCATTCGGGCGTGTAATCTAATTTGATGAATGCAAGACGGCAGGAAATTCAGTCAAAGCTTCATAAAATGTGAAAAACAATAATCCAAGCATGGATCTTGAAAACAAGTGAAGAATAGACGTTAATAAAGACCTCATGGAAGGGAGATGCCGTGTGATAACATCCAGGGCCTGAACGGAGTCCTCCGGGACCTCGTTCAGGTGACCGGACAATGCTTCCAGCAGCATCTGAAGACTGACAACAGACACCCATTGCAAGGACACCTTAAACGTCTGATCTTTCCCTTCGCCAGGTAGGGTCACCTCCAGGTCCACCTGCAATTCATGGACATAGATTAGAAGGTGGGAATTGAGGATCAGTAAACAAATTGAGTAGGTGACCCAAGGAGACGGTCAATGAAAGGTTTTGTGAAATAGTTGACAAACTACAAGTTCATTCTGAAGAAAACAAACCTACACTGCGACTCTTAGAAGTGTGGAAAGTTGAGGTAAATGTGCCTGAATGGCCCTCTCTGGCAACGGATAAGCTATGTTTCTTATAATAGCTGAACATGCTACACTATATACCATAAGGGGATACTAACTGCTAGGATAGAGCTTTTGGAAGTAAACCTGGATGGGCGGATCGATACAAGTATCAACAGTAACGATTCCTCGTAACTTTATTATTACATCAATATTTATGATCACAACAGCTTTGTCGTTTTCATTATTTATGAACTCAGGAAAAAAGAGCCAAAAGTATTTGCATTTATTTAGTTATTTTGCACTATGAACTACCGGTATATTAAAAATATAGTATGTCATAAAAGGGAATAAGGAAATAATTTACATGTTAATTGATATTAATACACCCTTATCCAATGTTTTTGTCGCATTACAGTTGTGATAAAAAAATGTAAACATTTTATGATCCTGAAAAATTTTAAATATGAAAATTGTTACGGCCAATTCTGCCCCTGTAACCCATTTAGTATTGGATCGGTACCCAAATTTCTAGTATCGCCCAAAACTAATATAAAGTACCCAAACAACAGAAGAATATGTGCTTGGTACATTTTAACAGACTTGTAGATGTACCTGTGTTACAGTAAAAAGTAACCATCCATCATCTGTAAATTAAATATATTATTAATAGTTTTCAGAACCAAATACAACTTGAAACGCTGCAATGTTTCCACACGTCAGCAGCCAATTGGAAACCTTTGTAACCCGTTTTGAAAGTATCATTTATAAATGTAGTGATATACATTGTTATCACAAAAGGCTGCAATATACATCATGATACGGATTTTAGGCAAAAGGTATTCAACGTTGTCCAGGCCAATGACCCCCAAACTGATGGAATGAGGCGAGGGGACTTATCATATATTGTCATAAATTGTGTTTCAAATTAAACTGGCACCAGCCAACCAGCGATCCTGAAAGGGACAAGCGGTACAAAATGGATGGATGGATAATAAAAGGTACCTTGCTATTGTGCAATACTGACATATCCCAAAAAAAAATAGTAGTACTGCTAACAGCTAATAAGCAAATAACACGCTAATCACTAGCTGGTTAACTAAGGCGCTGATTGCTAGCTATCTTAAATTCTAACAAATACAGTAATAGTTTAAGTTTTTAAATTTAAAAACTGCAAAGTACTGTGAGCAGGGTGTCCATGGCAATGCCATTTATAAACAACACTACAGTGTGTTAAACCAATGTTTATGTATTTAAAAACATTTAAATTTGAGGAAAAATAATATACATGAAAAAGTCCAATGAACTAAATATTTTAAGACCCCTCTGCAGTAATTCTGCGACCCCTTGTTAAGACCTACGGCTAATCAAGACAATAAAAAAATTAAAGTGATTCAGCGAATGTATATACCAACCCTGTCTCTCCCGATTGGCAGTGGATGTGCTGTATACATGTTCCTCTTCCCATCATAACCAGGCTGTCGATCTCCAAAGATCTGCATCTTGAAGTGCCGCACCATGGTGTCCACCACCTCCCTAAAAAGACCAGTATACAGTTGCTGAGGTGCTCATACACTTAAATTGTAAATGTACAAATGCAATAAATAAAGCCTCGCTTATAAATCAACCTTCATGGGGAGAAGGAAAGAAAAAAAACGTTGGTAGATTTACCTGTTGACCCTCCGTGGCCGTTTCTCAGGCTTGATGTCGATATCATAGTGATAGACATCAATCTTGGGAATCTGCACTTGGAAGTGGTTGGCCAGGAGACGGATGGGTTTCCCCACCGTGCCAAGGCCGGGACGCCGTGGCGGCTGGAACAGAGAGGGAGGGGCAGGAGGAGGGCCTGGAGATGGAGGAGAACGGCGATCAATTCACAATTTGTCAAATACCGACTACCGAAAACAGAATTGTCTCAGGGTCCACCAATAACAAATGCGTCACTTGGCACATGTCACAATATCGGAAAGTGAGAATTTATCGCATTCGGCCAATGTCAGGCTTCTTAATTTCATCAGCGTCACCTGCATGAATTTACTGAAACACAAAGACACCCTGATTGATCCACAACGTTGGCCCCTGACCCACATGGGTCAACCAGAGGCTGACGAAACAATGACCCCCAATTATCCCTCCCACCCCCAGCTCCACCCAGACATACAAGGGCGTCCACCCCAAACATTGAGACAAAGCCCAAGCTCCTCTCAGACAGACAGCAGCAGCGCCATATGGAGGGGTGCCGCGCCGAGTCTGGGATTACCGTTACACTCGGTACATATAGCGCAGACCTCTCACAATGCATAAGACAACTATTCACCTATGCATACAATCCTAATCAGGCTTGTATAGCTTCCAGTTTTAAGAGCGCTGTCATCCTTTTTGCAGGGATTGGGGAATATTGCTTTTAGTAGAACCCCCCATCATTACATCATTATGCCTACCGGCACTGTGCCACAAAAATGACAAGATGTTGCCCTAAATTGTGTGATGTTAAACAACACGTCCCCAATCTTTGTTCTATTCATATTTTTTAGAATTATGCAGGGATGAATACCAATTCTTATGTGGACATTACCCAGCTCCCTCCACCAGATACTCACTCATCTATCTCCAATCAATACTCATTAATATTTAAATGGTAGGACGATGGAATAATAATTCGTAATTCTGTCTCAATTGTTTTGGACTGCTCTGTATAGAATTAGTCTGAATCCATTGGCACCACATGCACATGTCGTCATCGGCGTAGGTGGTATTAAAGGAGGCTGGGGAGATGCTTTTGTCAACTGACAGCTCAAAGGACTGTGGGGGTCCTACAGAACTCCATGCGGCCGCACGCTCCAGTTAGCAAGTGAGGCGCGAGAGCACAGACAATCGGGACCCCATTGCTTCTTGAAAACACATTTGCCTGCAATGCCCCTATCAAGCCTGGGCCCCAAATGTCCTCCCCCCTCTCCCTACTACCACTCCTCTGTCGTAATAGCGGTAGTTTGAGTGCCGTCTTCCTATTGTTAGCTTTGTGTGAATGTCAGCTTGTCTATGTGTTTGCATACATTTGCCCTGGTTCTCAATTAAGCATTGAATCGGTTTGTCAATCAAAATTAGGAATGGCCAATATGGCCTAAAATCTACATCGCGATAATTACATTGCGAAAATGTATATCACGATACTTTTTTTGTTAGGGTAAAGATAAAATATTAATTCAACGGGTTACAAAGGCTCCAAATTAGGCTGCTGACATATTGCATCATTTCCGGTGGGATTATTTTGTCAAAACCATTATTAATCTACTTGCTAATTTATTGGGGCGGTTTAGCTCGGTTGGTAGAGTGGCCGTGTCAGCAACTTGAGGGTTGCAGGTTCGATTCCCGCTTCTGCCATCCTAGTCACTGCCGTTGTGTCCTTGGGCAAGACACTTTACCCACCTGCTCCCAGTGCCACCCACACTGGTTTGAATTTAATTTAGATATTGGGTTTCACTATGTAAAGCGCTTTGAGTCACTAGAAAAAAAGCGCTATATAAATATAATTCACTTCACTAATTTACTGTTAATATCCGGTTACTTTCTATTGTAACATGGTTCTATATACACACATGTTAATATGTAATAAGCATTCATTCTTCTGTTTGGTAACTTTACATTAGTTGAGCTATAATAAAAATATGGGTATTAATCCAGTACCAAGTTAGTTTAGGGCCAGTATTGGCCATACCAATGCTGAAACTTCAAATTTTAAAGATCATTGAATATCAATTTTTGATTACAGTTATAAATCAGACAATAACACGGCATTGCAATTAAATATTCAAATTATTTCTGACTTGGTTCTCATTTAAATTTGGTTTTTGATCTGAAAGCCTTCTTTACGTCCAGGAACTAATTTTCAGAGTTTGTAAACGACAAAAACATTTTTTTTTTTTTAAATGCTAAATTATTGATCTAACAAGTACTGATAGTATACTTGGCATCGTTACTGTCGATAGTTGTATCGAGCTGCCCACCTGCGTTTACGTTTAAGAGCTTTGACTTATCAGTTGGCATATCCTCCTCACGTGTGTCATGTAGCATGTAATGATACTTGTCAGAAACATATTTCTTCAAATAGAGGTTTTGTTTTGAAGAGACGTCATGCCTCAATTAATTTGAATAAATAAACTGGTAGCACCCACCGTGACCTCAGAGGGATAGGCGGTAAAAAAAAAAACACAGACCAAAGCCAGGCTTTTAACAAGCAGTCATCTGGTTGTTTTTTCCATTATAAAAATGTGTGTAGGCGGAACTGAGAGAGCCATGTAAGGAGGTGATATACTGTAGTATAACCTAATGGAATAATAAACACATGACAACAATGGAGAACATCTAGCCCTGTATGTTCTTTCCACCAGCTTCAAAACGCACTTGCCACTTTACAGAGCAGTTATTTTGGTACCGTCACCGGTTTTCCGATTGCGTGGACACGCCATTTGATTTTTGGCAATCGTAGCTGTAGAAAGTCTACTAGGCGTTAAATGTGTCCCTGGTAACCACAGCGTGATCGAGCAGTAGGGCAGTTAGGATTGTATCGAGGATGAGGATGATGGCTGGGCCTGATGACTCAGGGACTGACAGAACTGAGCGGTGCACTTACGCCCACACCTGCAAATACCTGGATTAAGGAACTGCACTACACCATTCACTTGTTTGCATTGAAGTTTTGCATGTTCATTCATAACCACTACATTTTGTTAATTTAGTCCTCAATTGTAGAAATAGGATAGACTTAATTAATCACATATTGGGGGAATTTCTACTCGGTACCTGAGTGCGAGTTAATAAAAAAGGTACCTGTACATCTCTGCAGTGCTATGGAAAATTACGTTTTCCTGCTTGCATTTATAAAGAAATCCTAGATAGTGAGAGAGTGGGATGTCTTGCAAGCTTGTGTCAGTGTCACTTCCTGACAAAGCTACATAACCACACAATTTCTGTAGAAGTCAGAGCATTGGTTACAGCTGCAAAACCTAGAGCTTTGCAAATCCATCCATCCATTTTCTACCGCTTATTCCCTTTTTGGGGTCGCGGGGGGCGCTGGCGCCTATCTCAGCTAAATATTATCTACTATTCTATTCAGCCAGATAAAAGACCAAAATATTAGAAACACCAGTAAACATTATATTTCTAGGGCGTACATTATAGACAGTGTGAACTACAGTCACAGTAAAACACGTGATCAAAGCAATATTTTCTTTGTAGACTCAAAATGATATGATCACTCTGAGTAGAAAGATTAGGTGTACCTGATAAAGTATCCTGATAAAGTGTGTAAATTAATATACATTAAATGGGAAGGGACTTTAAATAAAATATATACTATGTTCTCCACATATTTTTATTTTCTCCAGTTCTCTCTATCTGGATATTAAATGTATCCCCCTCACCTCCACAGTGAATAAATGTAAATGCTCGGTCGCTCTATTTTTCAAAGTGATGTCCTCGTTTACATGCACAAAATCATTTCCTTCCCCAAAGGCTGTATGGCTCCAAAATGCTAGGGGTGGGATTTTGGTCATTTCAGCTAGTTGAGCTGTGGGTAGAGGAAGAGAATGCCAGATGCCAATAGCTGTTTTAACAGGGGTTTAGTTTAGTTCTTCTAGTTATGGTGCTCTAAAAGGCATAGGAGAAAATACAATTGTGATGGCTTGCATTGACATAGGTATTTGAAAACAAACTTTACCACTACGCTATAAATGATTTTTAATTTATGAATTTCTTTCTCAGGGCATTCAATCAATCACTGAACTTTTCATTTTTTCTTAATTTCGCCTTCCATCCGAGCAGAATTAAATCAGTTTATGTTTGGACTCAGATCCGACCATCTGAGTCTGACTCAGATTCGACCAATCTTAGTGAAGTGTGAGATTAAGTGAATTATATATATAGCACTTTTTCTCAAGAGTCTTAAAGTGCTTTAACTTGTTAAACCCAATCTACATCTTTAGGCTACATTTAATCCAGTGGGGGTGGCACTGGGAGAAAGGACTAGGGTGGCGGAAGCTGGAATCAAACATGGAACCCTGAAGTTGCTGGTACAGCCACTATACTAGCTGAGCCACGCCGCCACAGTCAGACTCAGATCAGAGTAAGACTCAGATCCAACCAATCGATCGAGTTATGCATGCAAAAATCCTAGGCTGTTTCCATTTCCAATACAAATAAGTGTATATGTCCACTTATCTGTCAGTGGACTCGATATGGAAGCGCTAAAAACTACAACAGAGTCGAGATGCAGTCGAAGGAGGCTTGGCCTGGAGGGAAAGCTTCAAGCACGTAAATAGGACCGATTACAAAACAGCGTGTTTTGAAGAGACAGCCAGAAAACAGCTTTTAGATGGTCTGTTACATTGCAAAATTTTGATCAAAATGCCACATTACCTGTTATATATATCACAAGTGTTTTAAAAGTAGAAAAAAGATCTATAATACGACACATTTAAAAAGGCATTGACAGGCAGGGATTGTTCTTAACCCTGTTATTGATATCTACTTATCACTGACGAACAAAATACAGACGTGTTATTTTCAGGATATTTTAATTTTCAATAAAATCATTTTATTTTGAAAAGGGTGTTTGTTACGTTTCTACCCACAGGGGATGTGTTGTCGTCATCGAGAAAGTTCTGCCATTTATTGAACGGGTAGAATGTGTTGTGTCCATTAAAAAATGTACTTATTGGAGAGAGTGTAGCTTAAGTGTGGTGTATCAAAGTGGGACACCCTCTCCCTCGCATCGTTACAGTCTTCTGTTTGGAGACCACGGAAGTAAAAGAGTCTCCCTCCATTTGGCTTCTCTTCTTCTCCTGTGAACTTAATGTTGCAGAGACCGGCGCTTACGATCGATCGATCAATCAATCAAGTAAGTGTACAGACGCTAGAGGGATCTGGTTTCTGATGACATAGTCAACACGTCAGTCGGTTCGTCAGAACACAATCCAATTAACAAGTGTTTTAGAAAGCTGGTTTCAAATCAAATCACGTAATAATGTCAGATGTTCTTTGTGGTGCATGTAGACGCAGATACTCCGGCAGAAAAAGATGATGTGATCTCGTCAAAGGCCTTGTTTACACAGGACGCCAAATCTGATTTTTCTGCACTCAAGTGGCACACATCGGATCTGTTTTGCCAGTCTAAATGCTCCAAGTGCTTCGAATCTGATCCTTTCACATCAGATTTGGGCCACATCAGGAGATAGTCTGACTTTGTTTGAAATTTGATCTTTTCAAATATGACTGCAGTCAGAAGGCCAACGCGACCTGTTAGTGACTTTTATGGCATCTTTGGTCGAGCTGTATCATTCGTGTATGCAAGACAAGACTAAAAGACAACCTCTTTCCTTTTTGCAATTCTGTTCTTCCTCCTCCTGCAGGTGTTTTCGGTCTGTGTATGTCGCGGACATCTGTTTTTTGTGTGGAATAGAACAATTATTTAACATAAAAATCAATGCTTCCTGTTTTTTTGGTTTTAAAATAAAGAAATAAATATTCTTTTTTTTTTTTAAAACAGAAAACAGATTGTTTACAATTATCCGATTTCATTGAGGTATATGAAAATCGAAAATGGAAAAGTATTTTCTCTACTGACTGTTTAAATTGTTTGGACATATGGGTAGATTGCACATGCACAGGCCCATTTTAAATATTTTTATTCAGAAAGGCCTTTTGATTGCTAATTACAAATATGTTTTTTAATCTCGTCTTTGTAGCATGAGATCTTGTTTGATAAAAAGTGCATTAGAAATTAAATTTTTTATCATAAGATTATGCGCATTGTCTCTTCTGAATCCTTGTCAGTGAATAACCCGGAACAACAACAACAGAAGACGTCAACGGCGACGTCAAAACAAGTTTGTTGGGGTCAAGAGTTCCCTCTTCTACTTTTTAAATGTCCAGAGACAAGGAAAGTAACACATTTTATTTATTCTCTATCGAGCAGGAAAACGGGTCCGTGTACATTGGTCTTCGTCTGTTGTTGTTGTTCCGGGTCACTTCTTATTCCATTTAACTTTCGGTTTGTGTTCATTTTATCAAACTGAGCATGCTAGTGACGTCTAGGCAACATTAAAAGACTACGTTTACACTACATGCCAAAGTGGCCCAAAATCTGATGTGTTCTAAATCAGATTCTTTCCAGGAGACTGTTTACATTGCAAGTAAAATGTGATCTTTATCAGACTCCAGAATAAACAACAGGTCAAATGTGGCCACAGCGTCACTTGCCTGTGCAGTTTGATAAAGTGCAGACAAAGGAGCTTCATCTGTCAAAATGTGCTTGTAGATAAGAGTGGACTTGTCATTAGCACTACAAGTAATTGTTTCATTAAATATTTCATTTGATATCTAAATCCGTTTTGAAACGTGAGTCTTTGATGTGGCAACAGCGCAAATCTTTCTTTGACGAGACAACTCATTTCGACAGAATACCAGATTCCGTAAATGAGAAAGTTGCTACGACACGTAAAAACATGGACGCCACGCATGTTAGTGGGTTTGTGCGATGGCTGTTGTGTAGAAGAAGGCAGCAGATGACGGAAAACAACTGAAGGCAGAGGCAGAAGAGAATTTCAAAAAGGAACATACAGCTACAAGTTTTACGTAGCTGACCAAAGATGATGTATAAGTCGCAATCAGGTAGCATTTCCATTTAAACTGCAGTCACTTTTGTAACATCAAATTCCAAACGGATTCAGACTACCTCCTGTTGTGGCCCGCATCTGATGTGAAAAGATCATATTTGAAGTACTTTGGAGCGTTCCAACTGGTAGAAAAAAAAAACATCCAATCTGTCACTTGAGAGGAAAACAATCAGATTTGGTATATCGCGTGAAGGGCCATCGCCTACACCAGGGGTGCTCATTACGTCGATCGCGAGCTACAGGTCGATCGCGAGCTACAGGTCGATCGCAGAGGGTGTGTCAGTCGATCGCCAGATAAGCATTAAAAAAAAGACCTAAAAATTAGCTATCATAAATCATGACGTCACTTTCATCACTTGATTGTCTTCTGAGATGACGCTGGATGCTGCGAGCTCATTATTAAGAAAAAATTACCAACAGTAAGGCGAGAAGCCCTTTTTACTTCAACAGACTTTCGCGCCATACGTCAAAACTCTAAAGACGGACTGCACATTTGCTGTCTTTACAATAAACTTCATCATGCCTGTACCAACAAAATAGGAGTCTCAGAAAGCTGGCGTGCAACATTGTATATCTTACATTGTATAAAAACTGGACAAATTAAACAAGGCGACTCGGTAAAGAATCTGGGTATTATCTTCGAGCCAACTCTCTCCTTTGAGCCACACATTAAAAGCGTTACTAAAACGGCCTTCTTTCATCTGCGTAATATCACTAAAATTCGCTCCATTCTTTCCACTAAAGACGCTGAGATCATTATCCATGCGTTTGTTACGTCTCGCCTCGATTACTGTAACGTATTATTTTCGGGTCTCCCCATGTCTAGCATTAAAAGATTACAGTTGGTACAAAATGCAGCTGCTAGACTTTTGACAAGAACAAGAAAGTTTGATCACATTACGCCTGTACTGTATATACCTTTATATACATATATACATACATATATACCTATACTGTATATACCTTTATATACATATATACATACATATATACCTATACTGTATATACCTTTATATACATATATACATACATATATACCTATACTGTATATACCTTTATATACATATATACATACATATATACCTGTACTGGCTCACCTGCACTGGCTTCCTGTGCACTTAAGATGTGACTTTAAGGTTTTACTACTTACGTATAAAATACTACACGGTCTAGCTCCATCCTATCTTGCCGATTGTATTGTACCATATGTCCCGGCAAGAAATCTGCCTTCAAAAGGACTCCGGCTTATTAGTGATTCCCAAAGCCCAAAAAAAGTCTGCGGGCTATAGAGCGTTTTCATTTCGGGCTCCAGTACTCTGGAATGCCCTCCCAGTAACAGTTCGAGATGCCACCTCAGAAGAAGCATTTAAGTCTCACCTTAAAACTCAGTTGTATACTCTAGCCTTTAAATAGACTCCCTTTTTAGACCAGTTGATCTGCTGTTTCTTTTCTTTTTCTCCTATGTCCCACTCTCCCTTGTGGAGGGGGTCCGGTCCGATCCGGTGGCCGTGGATGACGTACTGGCTGTCTAGAGCCAGGATGAACCGCTCATCCAGAGTCGGGACCCAGGATGGACCGCTCGCCTGTGTATAGGCTGGGGACATCCCTGCGCTGCTGATCCACCTCCGCTTGGGATGGTTTCCTGATGGCTCTGCTGTGAATGGGACTCTCGCTGCTGTGTTGGATCCGCTTTGGACTGGACACTCGCAGCTGTGTTGGATCCATTATGGATTGAACTTTCACAGTATCATGTTAGACCCGCTCGACATCCATTGCTTTCGTCCTCTCCAAGGTTCTCATAGTCATCATTGTCACTGGCGTCCCACTGGGTGTGAGTTTTCCTTGCCCTTATGTGGGCTTACCGAGGATGTCGTAGTGGTTTGTGCAGCCCTTTGAGACACTAGTGATTTAGGGCTATATAAGTAAACACTGATTGATTGATTGACAAATAAGATGCCAAAAACCAACCACTTCAATGTGGTATTGGACAGAAAGGACTTTTTTTCTCCTCCATTTGAAAATGCTGACATTATCACTACTTTCTGATTACAATCAATGCATGTCATCAGAATCAGGTAATACATCACCTTATATTCTTGTCTTCATGAAAGTAAGGAATTTGTGGTAAACATGCTCTTTAGGGCTGGGCGATATTTCGATATAAACGATATATCGCGGGCTTGTGCGTTTTAAGAAAAAGACTATATTGTGATATTCGATTATACGTTCTCACGCGGTTGCTTTTAACTGTTTAACTGCGGGCATTACATTACAGGTTCTTCTTGCACTTTCCTGTCTCTCCTTCTCACAGACAGTACGCACACCTTCTTCCACACGTCACATACGTATAAGCCCTTGCGGAGCGGAGAGGTAGCTGCATGGATAATGTTAGCTGTGATGCTAGCAGAGCCGTGCGAGTGGTGATATGAGAGAAAGAAGGTACGAATGAAGGAAGAATTAATTCCCAAGAAAAACAGCAGGGGGTCCATCGTCTGGCGGTGGTTCGCCTTCAAGCGGGAAGATGTCGAATAGACAACTTTAATTTGTCAAGTGTGGGGCACAAGCGTTGCTACCAGAAGTAGCATTACTGCTAATATGTAGCATCATTTGAAAAGTCACCCGCTAACGGTTTAATAAATACAGTTTTGGTCAATTGACTTAGTTCTGATTCCCCTCTCTGCATGGAAGTTTTAAATGAGCATATATTAAAGGCCTACTGAAATGAGATGTTCTTATTTAAACGGGGATAGCAGGTCCATTCTATGTGTCATACTTCATCATTTCGCCATATTGCCATATTTTTGCTGAAAGGATTTAGTAGAGAACATCCACGATAAAGTTTGCAACTTTTGGTCACTAATAAAAAAGCCTTGCCTGTACCGGAAGTAGCAGACGATGTGCTCGTGACGTCACTGGTTGTAGAGCTCCTCACATTGTTTATAATCATGGCCACCAGCAGCGAGAGCAATTCGGACGGAGAAAGCAAAGATTTCCCTATTAATTTGAGCGAGGATGAAAGATTCGTGGATGAGGATAGTGAGAGTGAAGGACTAGAGGGAAAAAAAAAAAAAAGGCAAGGGCAGTGGGAGCGATTCAGATGTTATTAGATACATTTACTGGGATAATTCTGGAAGATCCCTTATCTGCTTATTGTGTTACTAGTGTTTTAGTGAGATTATATGGTACCTGAAAGTCGGAGGGGGGTGGCCACGGGTGTGATGACCGCCAGTGTCTCCGGTGGGAGGAGGTAAGAGAGTCCGCAGCTGCAGGAGGACGCAAGCTCCGCTCATGTCTACGGTAAGAGCCGACGTATTAACACATATTTCTCACTGAAACCTGCCGGTTGACATGTGGTAGAGAACCATGTTCGCTTGACCGCTCTGTTCCATAGTAAAGCTTCACCTTTGGGAATGTAAACAAGGAAACACCGGCTGTGTTTGTGTTGCTAAAGGCAGCTGCAATACACCGCTTCCCACCTACATCTTTCTTCTTTGACTTCTCCATTATTAAGTGAACAAATTGCAAAAGATTCAGCCACACAGATGTCCAGAATAATGTGTAATTATGCGATGAAAAGAGACGACTTTTTGCCGTGAGCGGGGCTGGAAGAACATGTCCGCGACAACCGGTGACGTCAAGCGGACGTGTCATCATACCGCGACGTTTTCAACAGGATACTTCGCGGGAAATTTAAAATTGCAATTTAGTAAACTAAACGGGCCGTATTGGCATGTGTTGCAATGTTAATATTTCATCATTGATATATAAACTATCAGACTGCGTGGTCGCTAGTAGTGGCTTTCAGTAGGACTTTAATGCAGTATGAACAAGAATGTTTTAATGTACACACATAGAATCATCATACTGCTGTGATTATATGCATCAACTGTTAATTCAAGGCCAAGGCAAAATATCGAAATGTATATTGTGTATTGCGATATGGTCTAAAAATATTGAGATATTTAAAAAAAGGCCATATCGCCCAGGCCTAATGCTCTTGTTATCATTTAACTTGTTAAAAAAACATCTTTCATAAATAAATAAATATGAATTATATAGGGTTTCACGGTGGCAGAGGGGTTAGTGCGTCTGCCTCCCAATACGAAGGCCCTGAGTAGTCAGGGTTCAATCCTGGGCTCGGGATCTTTCTGTGTGGAGTTTGCATGTCCTCCCCGTGAATGCGTGGGTTCCCTACGGGTACTCTGGCTTCCTGCCAGTTCCAAAGACATACACCTGGGGATAGGTTCATTGGCAACACTAAATTGGCCCGTGTGTGTGAATGTGAGTGTGAATGTTGTCTGTCTATATGTGTTGGCCCTGCGATGAGGTGGCGACTTGTCCAGGGTGTACTCCGCCTTCCGCCCGATTGTAGCTGAGATAGGCACCAGCATCCCCCGCGACCCCAAAGGGAATAAGCGGTAGAAAATTAGGTCCATCAGTGCTAAATATTATAAAATTATCACTTTCCTCGGGCACTGTTCCCGTTGCATTCAAAAAAGCGGTTATTCATCCTCTCCTTAAAAGACCTAACCTCGATCCAGACCTCATGGTAAACTACCGACCGGTGTCTCACCTTCCCTTTATTTCGAAAATCCTCGAAAAAATTGTTGCAGAGCAGCTAAATGAGCACTTAGCGTTTAACAATCTATGTGAAACCTTTCAATCCGGTTTCAGGGCAAATCACTCGACTGAGACAGCCCTCGCAAAACTGACTAATGATCTATTGCTAACGATGGACTCTGATGCGTCATCTATGTTGCTGCTCCTCGATCTTAGCGCTGCTTTCGATACCGTCGATCATAATATTTTATTAGAGCGTATCAAAATACGAATTGGTATTTCAGACTCAGCCCTGTCATGGTTTAACTCTTATCTTACTGATAGGATGCAGTGCGTCTCCTATAACAGTGTGACCTCGGACTATGTTAAGGTAACGTGTGGAGTTCCCCAGGGTTCGGTCCTTGGCCCTGTACTTTTCAGCATCTACATGCTGCCGCTAGGTGACGTCATACGCAAATACGGTATTAGCTTTCACTGTTATGCTGATGACACCCAACTTTACATGCCCCTAAAGCTGACCAAAACGCCGGACTGTAGTCAGTTGGAAACGTGTCTTAATGAAATTAAACAATGGATGTCCGCTAACTTTTTGCAACTTAATGCCAAAAAAACGGAAATGCTGATTATCGGTCCTGCTAGACACCGACCTCTATTTAATAATACAACTTTAACATTTGACAACCAAATAATAAAACAAGGTGACTCTGTAAAAAATCTGGGTATTATCTTCGACCCAACTCTCTCCTTTGAGTCACACATTAAAAGCGTTACTAAAACGGCCTTCTTTCATCTCCGTAATATCGCTAAAATTCGCTCCATTTTGTCCACTAAAGACGCCGAGATCATTATCCATGCGTTTGTTACGTCTCGTCTCGATTACTGTAACGTATTATTTTCGGGTCTCCCAATGTCTAGCATTAAAAGATTACAGTTGGTACAAAATGCGGCTGCTAGACTTTTGACAAGAACAAGAAAGTTTGATCATATTACGCCTGTACTGGCTCACCTGCACTGGCTTCCTGTACACTTAAGATGTGACTTTAAGGTTTTACTACTTACGTATAAAATACTACACGGTCTAGCTCCAGCCTATCTTGCCGATTGTATTGTACCATATGTCCCGGCAAGAAATCTGCGTTCAAAAGACTCCGGCTTATTAGTGATTCCTAGAGCTCAAAAAAAGTCTGCGGGCTATAGAGCGTTTTCCGTTCGGGCTCCAGTACTCTGGAATGCCCTCCCGGTAACAGTTCGAGATGCTACCTCAGTAGAAGCATTTAAGTCTCATCTTAAAACTCATCTGTATACTCTAGCCTTTAAATAGACCTCCTTTTTAGACCAGTTGATCTGCCGCTTCTTTTCTTTCTCCTATGTCCCCCCCTCCCTTGTGGAGGGGGTCCGGTCCGATGACCATGGATGAAGTACTGACTGTCCAGAGTCGAGACCCAGGATGGACCGCTCGTCGGGACCCAGGATGGACCGCTCGCCTGTATCGGTTGGGGACATCTCTATGCTGCTGATCCGCTTGAGATGGTTTCCTGTGGACGGGACTTTCACTGCTGTCTTGGAGCCACTATGGATTGAACTTTCACAGTATCATGTTAGACCCGCTCGACATCCATTGCTTTCGGTCCCCTAGAGGGGGGGGGTTGCCCACATCTGAGGTCCTCTCCAAGGTTTCTCATAGTCAGCATTGTCGCTGGCGTCCCACTGAATGTGAATTCTCCCTGCCCACTGGGTGTGAGTTTTCCTTGCCCTTTTGTGGGTTCTTCCGAGGATGTTGTAGTCGTAATGATTTGTGCAGTCCTTTGAGACATTTGTGATTTGGGGCTATATAAATAAACATTGATTGATTGATTGATTGAAAATGGATGGATGGATGAATTATATACATATATAAATATATGAATGGAGGTAGATCCCCTTGACTTGATCAAATGAAAAGTAGCTCCTCAGAACACAACCTAATTAAAATTGTGTTTAAGGACACTAGTTTCAAACCAAACCATAATTCAGATTTTCTTTGCCTGATGTATTTAAATGCAGAGATTGTTGAAAAAAATGGTGATATGATCTCCCCTTAAAGGCGTCCAGTTGTTAAGCAATCTCAAACAAGAGGAGGAAGGATGTCTTTGTGTAAAAAAAACATTTTTGAGGGTGTACGCTTCCCCAAGACCACTGCACTCCCGGGAAGTGGCTTTGTTGTCATATGGCAGATGCTGCAACCGTGTGTGATGGCTAAAAAGCTACATCAGTCCCGTCTATTCTCGCTGTGCCCTCCCATGCGCATGGCTACCAGCCACGCAGTCGCAATATCAAGACCGATTCTAAGTCACTGTTAGATTCTCGCTTTGATACTTAAAGGTCTACTGAAAGCCACTACTACCGACCACACAGTCTGATAGTTTATATATCAATGATGAAATTTTAACATTGCAAAACATGCCAATACGGCTTTTTTAGTTTACTAAATTACAATTTTAGATTTCCCGCAGTTTCCTGTTGAAAACGTCGCGGAATGATGACGCGATGACGACGCGTGTTTGTGACGAAATTGGTTGGAGCGGGCATATTAGCCCAGCACCACTTGCAGCTAAAAGTCATCTCTTTATATCGCTCAATTACACAGTATTTTGGACATCTGGGATGCTGAATCTTTTGCAATTTGTTCAATTAATAATGGAGAAGTCTAAGTAGAAAGATGGAGGTGGGAAGCTTTTAGCCTTTAGCCACAGACACACGGTGTTTCCTTGTTTAAAATTACCGGAGATGAAGCTTTACCATGGATCAGAGCGGTCAAGCGAACATGGATCCGACTACATGTCAACCGGCAGTTTTCGGTGAGAAAATTGTGGAAATAAGTCGCCTCTTACTGGAGATCAGCGGAGATCTGCCGTGACTTCTCTCAGAGACACTAAAACACTAGCAACACAATAGGCAGATAAGGGATTTTCCAGAATTATCCAAGGAAATGTGCTAATATCTGAATCACTCTCACTGCAATGGCCTTTTTTTTTTTTTCTTTCTAGTCCTTCACTCTAAATCAAGGATCGGGAACATTTTTGGCTGAGAGAGCCAAATATTTTAAAAAGTATTTCCGTAAGAGCCATATAAAAAAATGTTCAACACTGAACAACTAAATGTGTGCATTTTTAAGTAAGACCAACATTTCTAGAGTATAATAGGTCTCTTATTCTTTGTAATAGCATTGTTACTCTGAAGCTAACTGTGGAGTGGGCGTGGCCTGCCGGCCTGCAGCGAAGCGGGGTGTTGCCAGGATCGGCCTCGAAATCAACAATAGATGCGTAGATGGCCCACCTTTGCCTTGTTATCTAATCACCTCTCGCTCTGTTATAAGCAGCAGCCAGGAGGACAGATGGGGTTGGGGCTGGAGCCAGAGCTTGATCGAGAACGAAAGAGGAAAAGAAAATTGCTAGGAAGCAACTGAGAGACTTATTGAAAAATAAAACAATATTGTAACCCTGAAACAGGCTCTCATGTCGGTGCTTGGTGGTCTGAAGAACCCCCAAGAGGGCAAGCCCCACACTAACCAATATTAAATACATAACTTCTTACCATTAACGCAACTTCTTGAACAGGTGCGGTAAAAAACGGACGGATGGATTCAAAATGCATGAGAATTTTTTTATATTTTGAACGTTATTTTTAACACTGTGATTACAAGTGGAATTATTAATTACTTATCGTGTTACGCAATGTCAGCTCAGATTTATCCGAGAGCCAGATGCAGTCATCAAAAGAGCCACATCTGGCTCTAGAGCCATAGGTTCCCTACCCCTGGTCTAAATGACCTCATCTACGAATCTTTCATCCTCGCACAAATTAATGGGGAAATTGTCGCTCTCTCGGTCCGAATAGCTCTAGCTGCTGCTGGCTATGATTGTAAACAATGTGAGGATGTGAGGAGCCCTACAACAAGTGACGTCACGCGCACATCGTCTGCTACTTCCGGTAAAGGCAAGGCTTTTTTATTAGTGACCTAAAGTTGCGAAATTTATTGTCGGTTTTCTCTACTAAATCCTTTCAGCAAAAATATGGCAATATCGCGAATGATCAAGTATGACACATAGAATGGACCTGCTATCCCCGTTTAAATAAGAAAATGTAATTTCAGTAGGCCTTTAAGCAATCTCAAACAAGAGAGAATGGATGTCTTTGTGTAAAATAAAAACATAATTTTGTGGGTGTACGCTTCCCCAAGACCACTGCACTGCCGGGAAGTGGCTTTGTTGTCATATGGCAGATGCTGCAACCGTGTGTGATGGCTAAAAAGCGACATCAGTCCAGTCTATTCCCGCTGTGCCCTCCCATGCGCATGGCTACCAGCCACGCAGAGTCGCAATATCAAGACCGATTCTAAGGTATCAGCCATCCTGGACGAAGACACGCCGTTGCTGATGGCGACGACTCGAGATGAAAGGATGCAAAATATCGGTAAAAAAAATCGTCAGTTGACCCTAGACGGAAATGTCCTCGTTTTGTCTGAAATGTAAAAACGTGTGTTAAGAAGGTATAGACACACCACGACGCATGTCCTCGTTTTGTCTGAAATGTAAAAACGTGTGTTAAGAAGGTAAACACACTACGACGCATGTCCTCGTTTTGTCTGAAATGTAAAAACGTGTGTTAAGAAGGTAAACACACTACGACGCGGAAGGAAGGAAGGAAGGGAGGGAGGTCCTAGTTAAATCCCCACTCACACAATACCAGCCCCGACACGACGGAGCTGTGCGTGCCTCACATAAATAAAAGCCCACGGACGTACGCGCAATACACGCAGAATCGACGTAAACAGCAAACGTTTCACCCAGCGTCAACATTGTCAGGCTACGATACGACGGGGGTGGGCCTCGGTGTGTTTCGTCGCCAGCTCGCCGGAGGCCTCACTGCAGCCGCGGCCCCCAGTGAAGCGGCACACCTGAGCACACGAGTCGCATGCGCGGCTCACGCCGTCCTCACTCCCCCGCCCCCCTTACTCATTTGTCTCGCTTCCTTACCGGGTCCGAGCGCTTCCATTGCCGAGGCCTCTCTCTCCGACTCTGTCCCGGCCTGGCGGCTCCGTACCGACGCTGAAATTGGGGGCGGTATCGCGAAGCTTAAAGTGGCTAATTTAAGAAAAAGGAATAAAAGACAGCGACGTGTGTGCTGCTGACTGGGCTGCTTGACCCGAACTACTGATACCGTCGCTTCTGGCGCTGGGGCATTTTGTAACTGCGCATGCGCCGGTCCGAAGCCCTCGGTCGCATTGTGCGCATGCGTACAACAATTGAGCGCTAATAAAACTTTGATGACTAACAGCAAATCTGAGTTATATGAGTGATTCCCAACCTTATTTCAGTGATGTACCCCCAGTGAACATGTTTTTAATTCAAGTACCCCCTAATCCAGGGGTGTCCAAAGTGCAGCCCGGGGGCCATTTACGGCCCGCAGCTAATCGTTTACCGGCCCACCACACATTCTGCAAAAATTGCAAAATTGATAGTATTGCAAAAATAAAAAATACAAAAATGTAAGAAAAGTGGAATGAGGTGAAATCTAATGAGGAAAAAGTAGCAATGTTGACACAAAGCTAGAAAAAAAAAAGAAAAAAAATGTATGTTATAATAAATTATTACGGCGTGGCGCAGTGGAAGAGTGGCCGTGTGCAACCCGAGGGTCCCTGGTTCAATCCCCACCTAGTACCAACCTCGTCACATCCATTGTGTCCTGAGCAAGACACTTCACCCTTGCTCCTGATGGGCAGGGATGGGAATTTTCCACGGATCCTAGGAATTCTGACGATTTTGGCGCCGTCAGGGTCATTTATATAATATAATGCCAATGTATGAAGGCACCAGATTGGCTAGCTCTACTGTCAGCTGACGACATCAACCAATGACATTGCCCGTTACAGACGTCTGCACCAATGACGTTGCCCGTTACAGACGTCTGCACGCGTCTGCACCGATGACATTGCCCGTTACAGACGTCTGCACCAATGACGTTGCCCGTTACAGACGTCTGCACGCGTCTGCACCAATGACATTGCCCGTTACAGACGTCTGCACGCGTCTGCACGCGTCTGCACCGATGACGTTGCCCGTTACAGACGTCTGCACGCGTCTGCACCGATGACATTGCCCGTTACAGACGTCTGCACGCGTCTGCACCGATGACATTGCCCGTTACAGACGTCTGCACGCGTCTGCACCGATGACATTGCCCGTTACAGACGTCTGCACGCGTCTGCACCGATGACATTGCCCGTTACAGACGTCTGCACGCGTCTGCACCGATGACATTGCCCGTTACAGACGTCTGCACGCGTCTGCACCGATGACATTGCCCGTTACAGACGTCTGCACGCGTCTGCACCGATGACATTGCCCGTTACAGACGTCTGCACGCGTCTGCACCGATGACGTTGCCTGTTACAGACGTCTGCACGCGTCTGCACCGATGACATTGCCCGTTACAGACGTCTGCACGCGTCTGCACGCGGCTGCACCGATGACATTGCCCGTTACAGACGTCTGGACGGGTCTGCACCAATGACGTTGCCCGTTACAGATGTCTGCACGCGTCTGCACCGATGACATTGCCCGTTACAGACGTCTGGACGGGTCTGCACCAATGACGTTGCCCGTTACAGATGTCTGCACGCGTCTGCACCGATGACATTGCCCGTTACAGACGTCTGCACGCGTCTGCACCGATGACGTTGCCTGTTACAGACGTCTGCACGCGTCTGCACCGATGACATTGCCCGTTACAGACGTCTGCACGCGTCTGCACGCGTCTGCACCGATGACATTGCCCGTTACAGATGTCTGGACGGGTCTGCACCAATGACGTTGCCCGTTACAGATGTCTGCACGCGTCTGCACCGATGACATTGCCCGTTACAGACGTCTGCACGCGTCTGCACCGATGACATTGCCCGTTACAGACGTCTGCACGCGTCTGCACCGATGACATTGCCCGTTACAGACGTCTGCACGCGTCTGCACCGATGACATTGCCCGTTACAGACGTCTGCACGCGTCTGCACCGATGACGTTGCCCGTTACAGACGTCTGCACGCGTCTGCACCGATGACATTGCCCGTTACAGACGTCTGCACGCGTCTGCACGCGTCTGCACCGATGACATTGCCCGTTACAGACGTCTGCACGCGTCTGCACCGATGACATTGCCCGTTACAGACGTCTGCACGCGTCTGCACCGATGACATTGCCCGTTACAGACGTCTGCACGCGTCTGCACCGATGACATTGCCCGTTACAGACGTCTGCACGCGTCTGCACCGATGACGTTGCCCGTTACAGACGTCTGCACGCGTCTGCACCGATGACATTGCCCGTTACAGACGTCTGCACGCGTCTGCACGCGGCTGCACCGATGACATTGCCCGTTACAGACGTCTGGACGGGTCTGCACCAATGACGTTGCCCGTTACAGATGTCTGCACGCGTCTGCACCGATGACATTGCCCGTTACAGACGTCTGGACGGGTCTGCACCAATGACGTTGCCCGTTACAGATGTCTGCACGCGTCTGCACCGATGACATTGCCCGTTACAGACGTCTGCACGCGTCTGCACCGATGACGTTGCCTGTTACAGACGTCTGCACGCGTCTGCACCGATGACATTGCCCGTTACAGACGTCTGCACGCGTCTGCACGCGTCTGCACCGATGACATTGCCCGTTACAGATGTCTGGACGGGTCTGCACCAATGACGTTGCCCGTTACAGATGTCTGCACGCGTCTGCACCGATGACATTGCCCGTTACAGACGTCTGCACGCGTCTGCACGCGTCTGCACGCGTCTGCACCGATGACATTGCCCGTTACAGACGTCTGCACGCGTCTGCACGCGTCTGCACGCGTCTGCACCGATGACATTGCCCGTTACAGACGTCTGCACGCGTCTGCACGCGTCTGCACGCGTCTGCACCAATGACATTGCCCGTTACAGACGTCTGCACGCATCTGCACCAATGACATTGCCCGTTACAGACGTCTGCACGCGTCGTCTGCCGACAATATCTAGTCCCTGATCCTCAATTATTGTGAGCGTTTCTGAACTATATTCTGTTTATATTGGTTGTGTTTATCGGCGACTAATCTGGAAAGAAAACACAGTAGCTCTCAATTAACACGTTTCTTTATTGACAAAACAGTTTCAGACATGGTTAAGCATATTCAAGATGTTAATGCTTCATTAGCGAAAGATACCGATAAGGGCGTGGGAAACAAGTGGAACTGGGCATGGCTCGATATATCTATCAAACTGAAGGTGAAGATTAACAACAATATCGTAGAAGTAGACGAACTGATCAGCGATTTCATTGCAAAGTGCGATGAACTGGGACGTGCTCAGTGCTTATGTTGCAAGGACATTGTGAACTATGGATCTCAGGGAAAGGTGGCACACTCTGACCACGCGAAATCGCCAAGGCATCTAAGTAAAGGGAGTTTACGGAGAAGTAATTTTTCACTGGGATCTGCCTTCAAGCAGAAGTCAAACATCGTCACAAATGCAGACTCAAATCAACTATGGAATCCATTTGTAGGCCTATTTTTGTCTATAATCTAAAAGTGTGCAAGAATTTGATATATGTGTAAACTTGTATACATAAATTTCATCACATGATACATTTTTATGAAAATATTTGCTAATAAATGTGAAATTTTGGTCAGGAGAATATTGTTAGATTTTGACTCAAAATAGCAGGAAATGCATCCTAAGCTAACATAGATTTCAAAATTTTTCTGGGGGACCATGCCCCCCGACCCCCCTAGCAGGCAAGTGCACTGAGTGCCCTCGAGTGCGGCCGCTGTGCGGTGTTTTAGGATCAAAAAAATTTCAGATGATTTTGTAAATCTTCATTCCCATCCCTGGATGGGTACTGGTTAGCGCCTTGCATGACAGCTCCCTCCATCAGTGTGTGAATGCGCTTTGAGTACCTTGAAGGTAGAAAAGCGCTATACAAGAACAACCCATTTATCATTTACTTAGAAATTATCACTTTAAAATGTTTTATGTGGAAAAAATATTGCATATGTTGTGTGGTTGCCATTTAAAAACATCAACGTTTTGACAAAAGAGCATAAAACAAACAAAATAATAGACAGAAAAATCGACAGATATATCGGATATATTGAAATTTAAGTGTTAAAAGTAAAAAAAAAAGTAATAAAAATGTATCACTTTATGAGTGGGGAACCTTTCGGATCTCAAATATATTTAGTAGGATTTTATTTAACTTTTCACTGTGATTACTCAAAAATATTAAATAATCAAAATCAATGGTGTCCTGCATTATTGATCTTTGAGGGCTTTAATTGCTAAATAAAGGAACTCTCCTGAAGGAATCAATAAAGTACTATCTATCTATCTAAATACTGCATATTTCAGTTTTACTATAAAAAACATAGTTGTCTTTGACAGAAAAGGCATAAAACCTTATTTGTTTTACTTTATATCAACTTCAAGTTGATAAAGAGATTTACTGTAAGCATTAAATAAAAAATAATAATAATTTGACTTATTTTTAACATTTTAGTGACTGAGAACCTCTATGCTCCCCAGGAACCCTAAGGATTAAAAAAACTATCCATATATTTTGATATGGTTTGATAATGAAAAATATCAAAATGGCCCCCGCATGCTTTAATTTTTCCGTGTGTCTCTGTGGAAAAAGTTTGGACACCCCTGCCCTAATCAGAGCAAATCATTTTTAGTTGAAAAAAAGAGATACAGAAGTAAAATACAGCACTATGTCATCAGTTTCTGATTTATTAAATTGTATAACAGTGCAAAATATTGCTCATTTGTAGTGATCTTTCTTGAACTATTTGGAAAAAATATATATAAAAATAACTAAAAACTTGTTGAAAAGTAAACAAGTGATTCAATTCTAAATGCATATTTCTCCACATAGAAGTAATCATCAACTTAAAGTGCCCTCTTTGGGGATTGTAATAGAGATCCATCTGGATTCATCAACTTACTTCTAAAAATAAATCTTTAACATCAATATTTATGGAACATGTCCACAAAAAATCTAGCTGTCAACACTGAATATTGCATTGTTGCATTTATTTTCATAGTTTATGAACTTACATTCATATATTTTGTTGAAGTATTATTCAATGAATATATTTAGAAAGGATTTTTGAATTGTGGCTATTTTTAGAATATTTTTTAAAAATCTCACGTACCCCTTGGCATACCTTCAAGTACCCCCAGGGGTACGCGTTCCCCCATTTGAGAACCATTGGTGTAGGTCAGTGGTCCCGCCCCAACCTTTTTGTGTCAACGCTTGAAAATTTGTCCCACGGACTGTATCCCTGCAGACTGCATTGATCTATATTGATATATAATGTATATATTGTGTTTTTTTATGATGATTTAATAATAAAAAAAATATATATATATTATTTTCATTTTATTTTTATTTTTTTTCTTGTGCGGCCCGGTACCAATCGCTCTGTGGACCGATAAGTCCACAGACCATAAGACCATAAGTGTTTACATTTTGTTTTTTATTTATTATTTTACTTATTTTTTGTCTGGTTTTGTATTTGCTCTGTATCATTCCGTGAGGTGTATATTATATTATTACTATTATTTTCTTGGTTTGGTTTATACTTTATGAAGTTTTGCACTTGTTGTGTTTTTTGTTTTTGATCGTTTCATTACATTTGGATATATGTGTCGGCTTAAATGATATTCATGAAGTAAGATGTTTTATGTCAAAGGGGGCAGGAAATTATAAGATGTTTTATGTCAAAGGGGGCAGGAAATTATAAGATTTTCTTCATCCTGCCCCTTCTCAGGAATTGTGTGAATTTAAATTGTATAAATTTAATTTTTAAAATTGTACTGGGCTGCGGCCCGGTAGTTGGGGACCACTGGTGTAGGTAACATCAAGTATCTGGAAATATTTGAATATCTTCTTTTAAAACATTTTATTTTGGAAATTCTGTATCAGCTTCCGTGTTCTGTTTTTTTTTTTTTATTATTGCTTTCCGTTATGTGCGTTGATCAAATCACAACACGAGGCTTGTGAAAAACAAATCGCTCCTTTTAACAAGCCTGGTCCCGCTCGTGTGAAAAGGTCAGATAACTAAATCGAGCGCTTACTCCGTGACGCCAAAATAAAGGCGGGCCCAAAGCGCTCTACCCGCCAATAGAAACGTGAGCCGTGGGTGATTGACAGCTCAGTGACGCAAACTGCTGGCCAGCTGTCACGGCGCGCGAAAGATCAAATTATTCTCCCACAGTGTGTGTGTGTGTGGAAGAGGCGGGAGGACGAGAAGGAACCGAGAAGGTCGCTAATTATTAACGCGACTTAAATGAGCGACTTCGCCGTGTTGGTGTATAATAAGAGTGTACATGTCGTGGCTGCCACTATTTGACAAGGTGTTTTAATCTACGAAGCGGCGAGTGGGACTCCAACAACGAGATGAGCCTGATCGTTGCGCAACAACAGGTGAGCATAAAGTCTCCATAGTCACACAATAACACGTGTCTGGCCTATAATTGTGTTATAAGGCACTATTTGACGGTTTAAACGTCGACTGTCGTGGTCGCTGTTGCCTCACTATTGTTAGCTTTGGCCGGCTAGCGGGCGACGTTGGTTCCAGCTAGCTCGAGTTCACTTTTTCAGTTGGCGCCTCTTAGTCCAACAATTAGACAAAAGGCAGCTGAAATGGTGACTTTATACTCTAGTTTGAGTTGAGTTGGTGTTTAATTCGAACAAGAATTCATAATTTCTAGGAAGTCTAGGCGATATGGCCTTTTTTTTAATATCTCGATACTTTTAGGCCATTTTACGATACACGATATATATCTCGATATTTTGCCTTAGCCTTGAATGAACACTTGATGCATATAATCACAGCAGTATGATGATTGTATGTGTCTACATTAAAACATTCTTGTGTATACTGCATTAATATATGCTCATTTTAAGCTTTCATACAGAGGGAAATCACAACTAAGTCAATTGACTAAAACTGTATTTAGTAAACAGTTATTAATCAATCAATCATCCATCCATTTTCTACCGCTTATTCCCTTTTGGGGTCGCGGGGGGCCCTGGCGCCTATCTCAGCTACAATCGGGCGGAAGGCGGAGTACACTCTGGACAAGTCGCCACCTCATCGCAGGGCCAGCACAGACAGATAGACAGACAACATTCACACTCACATTCACACACTAGGGCCAATTTAGTGTTGCCAATCAACCTATCCCCAGGTGCATGTCTTTGGAAGTGGGAGGAAGCCGGAGTACCCGGAGGGAACCCACGCAGTCACAGGGAGAACATGCAAACTCCACACAGAAAGATCCCGAGCCTGGATTTGAACCCAGGACTGCAGGAATTTCGTATTGTGAGGCAGACGCACTAACCCCTCTGCTACCGTGAAGCCAAATCAATCAATCAATGTTTATTTATATAGCCCCAAATCACAAATGTCTCAAAGGACTGTACAAACCATTACGACTACGACATCCTCGGAAGAACCCACAAAAGGGCAAGGAAAACTCACACCCAGTGGGCAGGGAGAATTCACATCCAGTGGGACGCCAGTGACAATGCTGACTATGAGAAACCTTGGAGAGGACCTCAGATGTGGGCAACCCCCCCCCCCCCCCCCCCTAGGGGACCAAAAGCAATGGATGTCGAGCGGGTCTAACATGATACTGTGAAAGTTCAATCCATAGTGGCTCCAACACAGTTCAGTTCAAAGCGGATCCAAGACAGCAGCGAGAGTCCCGTCCGCAGGAAACCATCCCAAGGGGAGGCGGATCAGCAGCGTAGAGATGTCCCCAACCGATACACAGGCGAGCGGTCCATCCTGGGTCCCGTCAAGTCAGCTTTATTTGTCAATTTCTTTACATGTAAAGACATACAAAGGAATCAAAATGTTGTTTCGCACTCCCATGCGTTGACAAAAAGAAAAGAAAACACAACAGTAAAGTGCAACGTAAATATCTCTACCTACTAAAATGACAATATATATAGTTCCTATTGTTTTTAAATAGGATATGGCTGTAAACAATAAGTGTTTCATCAGTAGTGCAAATACTTATGATATAGCAGCAGATGTGTGCAATTTTGCATAGTCATTTTTCTGTGGGTCATGGGGTTTAGAGTTCAGGTTGTTCCAGGGAGGGGGATTTCAAAGTCCTGACAGCGTGATGGATCGGGCTGAGGATTGAGGCGGGGGGAGTTCAGCAGCCTAACAGCCTGGTGGTGAAAGCTGTTGGTGAGCCTGGTGGTGCGAGAACGGAGGCTCTTGTATCTTCTTCCAGAGGGAAGGAGGCTGAACAGGTTGTGTGCAGAGTGGCTTGCGTCACTCACAATTGTGAGTGCTTTGCAGGTGAGGCGGGTGGTGTATAAGTCCTGAAGAGATGGGAGTGGTGCACCAATGATTTTCCCAGCTGTTTTCACGATGCGCTGCAGGTCTCTTCTGTTGTATTGAGTGTAGCCCCCGCCCCACACAGTGATGCAGCTAGAAAGGATGCTTTAAATGGTGCCTATGTAAAAAGTGGTCAGGATGGGTGGTGGAGCACTTGCCCGCTTTAGTTTTCGCAGGAAGTAGAGGCGCTGTTGGGCCTTCTTCACCAGTGATGCAGTGTTTGTAGTCCATGACAGGTCCTCACTGATGTGCACCCCCAGGATTTTGGTGCTCCTTACTCTCTCCACTGCAGCACCACCGATGGTCAGTGACAGGTGTTGAGTGTGGCCTCTCTGGAAATTGACAACAATCTCTTTTGTCTTGCTGACATTCAGCAAGAGGTTGTTGTGCCTGCACCACGTGGTCAGGAGGTCCACCTCTTTCCTGTAGTGAGTCTTGTCGCCCTTGGTGACGAGACCCACCAGAGTTGTGTTGTCCGCAAACTTAACGAGGTGGTTGGAACTGTAAGTTGGTGTGCAGTCGTGTGTCAGTAGAGTGAAGAGCAGAGGACTGAGCACACAGCCTTGTGGGGCGCCTGTGCTCAGGGTGATGGTGCTTGAGGTGTTGTTACCAACACCTACTGCTTGTGGCCTCTGACTAAGGAAGTCGAGCAGCCAGTTGCAGAGTGCAAGATTGTCAGAGACATTTTAAAACAAGGTATTGGTGCAGTTTTGTGCATGTTACCAAGATGACATATCAAAACAACACTAAATTAAAGTGCACTTTTTGTACGCAACTACAATAGTTTAAAACAAATAAAGTGCACTTTTGTGCATGATGTCACACAAGATATTTTAATAATTGTCAAAAAAAAAGCTGCATAATATGAAATCATGGGAGGTTACTGCGGACGTTATCTCTTCATGTTGTTCACTATTTTTTTCGTACGGTGTTGATGTGGAAATGGTTGCCTCGGCATTTTGTTGGGGTGGCACCGAATAGAGATGTTGCCATGCGGAGTAGCAGGTGACTTTTCAAATGATGCTACATATTAGCAGTGGTGCTACTTTTTGTTGTTGTGCTTGCTACCATGTTTCATCTTTCCATATATATACTGTCCTCTGGACCCCCTGTCAAAAGCTTCTTTTAGCTTATTTGGGGGACCCTTTCACGTACCTACATCTTTAAATGATGACATTTCACCACCACTGTAATTGTTATATGGTATTGTGAATAAACTTGAAACTACTTTTTGTAGCAACGCTTTTGCCCCACACTTGAAAAATGACGGTTGTCTGTTCGACATATTCCCACTATACCATGAATTGATTTACCCCGACCTAAACAAGTTAAAAAACTTATTCAGGTGTTACCGTTTCGTGGTCAATTGTACGGAATATGTACTGTACTGTACTGTGCAATCTAATAATAAAAGTTTCAATCAATCAAAGTATATAACTTCTTTATTTATTTATTTTTATTGTGATTTCTTATGGAGTACATTGGGACGGCGTGGCGAAGTTGGGAGAGTGGCCGTGCCAGCAATCTGAGGGTTACTGGTCCAATCCCCACCTTCTACCATCCTGGTCACGTCCGTTATGTCTTTGTGCAAGACACTTCACCCTTGCTCATGATGGGTCCTGGTTAGCGCCTTGCATGGCAGCTCCCGCCATCAGTGTGTGAATGTGGAAATACTGTCAAAGCGCTGTGGGCTCCTTTTTAAAAAGGGGTAGAAAAGCGCTATACAAGTACAACCATTTACCATTTTGAATTGAGAACAGGAAGTGAACAAATGTTTTAGCAACTGTTATGTAAAATAAGAGGGTAGGATTAAATAAGGTCTGCTTCTTCCTACTCCTTTCTAAACATGTTGAAAAGAGAAACTTGAAATTGTGATGTATCATGTTGTATGCTTGCATGTTTTAAATAAACTCAAACTCAACTCTTAGCACTGCTTTAAGTTGTTCAGTTAGATGCACAAATGACTCCAGTTGACTTGCAATTCTGCTTTTACCCTTAAAATGAATTTAACATTTATTCTTAAATTGTTGTGGTGAAGAAGGAGCTGAGCCGGAAGGCAAAGGTCTCAATTTACTGGTCGATCTACGTTCCCATCCTCACCTATGGTCATGAGCTTTGGATTATGACCGATAAGGATTGGTACAAATGGCCGAAATTAGTATCCTCTGCCGGGTGGCAGGGCTTTTCCTTAAAGATAAGGTAAGAAGCTCTGTTATCCGGGGGGAGCTCAAAGTAAAGCTGCTGAATGGAGCCAGATGAGGGGGTTCTGGCATCTGGTCAGGATGCCACCCGAACGCCTCCCTCGAAAGGTGTTTCGGGTATATCCGACTGGTAGGTGGCCACGGGGAAGACTATCTCTCCCGGCTGGCCTGGGAACACCTCAGGATCCCCCGGGAGGAGCTGGACAAAGTGGCTGGGGAGAGGGAAGTTTGGGTTTCTCTGCTTAGGCTGCTGCCCCCACGACTCGACCTCTGATACGCGGAAGAAGATGGATTGATTTGACATTTATTTTTGCAATGCTTTTACAATAGCACATTGTGTGCATTCAAAGTTGTGACATTTACAGGAAAGTAATCTGTGAATGTTGTTTTACCAGACTGAAGGTCTCGCGGCTGGGACTCGCGCAACCACCGAGAGCGATTCAGACAGCGGAATGGGCTCTCCAGTTGAGCAGATGGTGGCTTACAATCGGGATGAGCATCCAGGTGAAGTTGCAGGACAAACTAGAGTGAAAGAGGCCACCATTTGGCTGTGAAACAAGCGTCGTGACTTGTGATGTCTCCAAGATGATGAGCACATGTGTCATGTTTACACGTTTGGGGAGAGTTGCACTAAAGGCCAAATCCCAACTGTAGTTAAATTTGCACAATTGCATAATACTGACATTTGTTTTTCCTCCAAATTAATCGATCAGATTCTGACGAGGATGAAGACATCACTGCTCGGAGAAAGCCTCGTCGTAATGCCATCAGAGACAGCGAAAGTGAGGAGGAGGAGGCGACTGTGCAAATGGCAGAAGCGCTGGTGTTATCTGCCTCCAGTGGAGAGGAGATGACGACTGGAGAGTCGGACGAGAAACGAGGGAACAGTGTAAAAAAGAGCAAGAGAATAATCCGTGCTCTTTCTGATGGCGAAGACAGTGGATCTGAGCAAGATGATGATGAGGAGGAGGAGGAGGAGCTGGAGCAACGGGACACGGGCAGAGTTGAAAAGAAGAGGTCGAAAAAGAGCAAGAGAACAATCTGTGCTCCTTCTGGCGGTAAAGACGGCGGATCTGAGCAAGTTGACGGGGAAGAAGAGCCACAGGACAAAGGCAGAGGGGAAACGAAAGGGTCGAAAAGGAGCAAGAGAATAATCTGTGCTCCTTCTGATGGCGAAGACAGCGGATCTGCGCAAGAGGAGCAGCAGGACACAGGCAGAGTTGAGAAAAAGAGGGAAAAAAGTAAGAGGCACAGGGAGAAAAAGGAGAAGCGAAGCAAAGCCGTGGAAAAACTGAAGAAGAAAGACAGGTTTTCTGACTTGGATGAGGTAAATGTTTTAAATGGATGAACGTTCTCACTTTAGATGGAACCATGTAGGTTTTGTCACTAATACATCCTCATTGGTTTCCTTCCTATGCTGCTTTAGTTCTATTGGGTAACAATGACAAACCACTTTGTATCCAGGGTACGCCTCTTCCCAACGCTCTGAACGACAGCGGCTGCCTACTGGGCAACACCGATCTGTTTGACACTGGTTTGGACGAGGAGCTAGAAGAAGAAGAGTCATTAGACTCTATTCGAGCAGCAGTCAAACAAAAGATGAAAAAGCACAAGGTACTTACTTTCTACTCCCATTTAAACAGAGTGGTTATATCTAGTTCTGATTGTTTGTTTTTTCAAATGTTGATGCAGGAGCCTTTCCTTCATGAAGAAGAGGTTGAAGATGAAGTCCAAAAGCCCCAACGTGCAGTAAGCAATTTTTAATCATTGTACTGTATTTTCCGGACCATAGGGTGCACCGAATTATAAGGCGCACTGCCGATGAGCGGGTCTATTCAGGTCTTTTTTCATAGAAAAGGCACACTGGATTATAAGGCGCATTAAAGGGGTCATATTATTATTATTATTAATATTATTTCTAAATTGAAAATACTTCATTGTGATCTACATAACATGTAATGGTGGTTCTTAGATCAAAATGTTGCATAGATTTTGTTCTAAAGATCATCTTCAAGCCGGTCTCTGACAGTTGCTTCGGGATGCGCCGTTTTGTGGGCGGTCTTATTTACATGGCTGACCGTCGACAGCGTCTTCTCCACGTCATCTGTGTTGTAGCGTGCAAGGACGGGAGTGTAAAAAGTGTCAAAAAGATGGAGGTAACTGTTTTAATGATATTCAGACATTTCGTACATCGATAACGGAGCGCATCTCCTTTTTTTTTAAAACAACAGTACCGGATATGTGTCCCGGGAAAAAACGTTTGACCAGAACTCTCTAATAAATAAAGTTCCTTGGGTGAATAATGTAAACCCACTACACCGGTATGTTTTAGTGCTTTCATGGCGAGTTTACTGACAGATAAGTAAGAACTTTACACTACTTTATATTAGAAATTGCAACAGCAAAGGATGAAGATAGAGAAAAAGAAGAAGCTTATCGACTACGGTGTTTACACGGACTATAATGGCAGACCTGCGCACTTTTTCAGGACTTATGCAGATCCCAAATACAGATTAGCAGGTACCGGAAGGTAAGGAAAGTTGCTTTTGCATAATACTGCGACACAAAACGCCAGGTAATATGTCTTACTTTATACACACACCATAATAATACTTGTATGTTGAAGCACAGTACAATCCATCAAGTGGTGTGGCTTCATAGCTTACCAAAGTCGTACTAAAACATTTTAGTACAACTTTTTTGTGTAATGTTCTGTATTTTCAATGGAACATATAAAATGTTGGCGTTTACTTGAGTCATATTGCAGTCTGCACGTATTTATTATGTATGACTGCCATCACATTGCAGTCTACATGTATCTCTTATGTGTGACTGCCATTTACTGGTCACACTCATTTCACCATAAACCCAAAAAAAAAATAGCTTCGAAGTCGGTAAGCTCAACCAAAATTATTCCGTACATTAGGCCCACCGTTTTATAAGGTGCTCTGTCGAGTTTTGAGAAAATTAAATCATTTTAGGTAAGCACAATTAGCCAAGAATTATTCTGACTTATTTGATTTTTTTTTTTTTTTTAGGAGAGAAAAGCTGCACGCGCAAGTAAGGAGGCGATGAGGCAGCTCCACAGTGACTCGCAGAGGCTGATCAGAGGTCAGTTTACAGGACAAACGCGCTGTCTTTTGTCATTTTTGACACACATCTCTGCCTAATGTAGAGTCTGAGCTTGGCCTGCCTTACCACGTCCCTGAGCCAAAGACCATCAGTCAGTTCTTTAAGAAGAGAGCCAGGCCAGAGGGACCCGCCATGGCACTGTTGAAGTACAAACCTTTTCAGCATGTCAATGGATTCCACCTCCACTGATATATTTTCATAATTAATTACTGTTATATCTGATATACTACTTTGGTCTTTTAGATCAAGACAATATTCAGCAGTGATGTTGGAGAAACCTTCACCACCACCACCTCCTGCCAACCCCACCAGTGAAGCCCAGCACTTGCCAGCAGAGCCGGACTCTGCTCCTCCTGTACACATCACATCCTCTCACCTTGAGCCCTTCCCTCAGCCAGCCGCAACCTCATCTCCGCAACAGGAGAGCCTGAGCCAGGCCCAAAACGCAGCTGAGACTTTACAAACGGAACAGGAAATGTCTCCAATGCTTTATCTCTCAGAGAGCTTGCAGGAGTCCATCACAACTGATTCTGCGGTGAAACCTACATTTGGAGAAGAGGCTCCCGCTGTTGACGTTTCAGAACAAACTGACAGGCTTTCTCATGCCCGGCAAGAAGAAGTCAGACCTGCGAGTTCGGTTATGCCTCAAGCCGACTCTAATACTGACCTAGTGTCAGCTGAGCCCTCGGAGATGCCGTCCACCAAGCCCAAAAAGGACAAACTAACGAGACTGAAGGAGCTTGGCCTGGACCCGCCACCTGTTGCTAAGTTGTGCGCTAATGCTGGAGATTTTGTACAACTTGAACCCGCACCACTCAACCCAGGTGAGTTATGCCTTCAATAGCTGCGCCTGTTACCATTCTGCTTATATTAATGCCCTTCTCGCTCTCTCCTCTCAGGTGTCGCGGCTCTGAAGGAGCGATACCTTCGACACGTCCAGCCTCCGGCTCGTCCCCAAGGGGAGCGTACGATGCAGCTCAACATTGTCCGTAAAGACACCTTGCCGTCTGGAAAGGAGGAGTTGCACGCCGATTCTGTCACCGTCACTATTAAAGAAGGACAAGAGGAGCCTGCAGTGACCAAACCCGGTATGGATAAGGAGGCTTTGTGTTCATCAGAAACTACCAGTCTCTGGAATTATGTTTTTGGAGAAAAAAAGTAATGACTTTTAGCAATGGTGGCCTGCTTTCATAGGTGAGAAACTGCTGACCCTGAAGCAGCGACTGCTGCTAGCCATGGCCCAGCGGAGACAGGAAGAGCGGGCGCGCAAGGCAGAGCTGAATCGACTTGATAATGAAGACTGTGGAGAGGAGGAGGAAGAGGCAGAAATGACTGATGACTCTGAGGCAGAAGAGGTTAAGAGTTTGTCGTTGCTGCTCCTGCAATGTTTTTTCCTCCCTCATTTATCCTACTGTTTTGTCCCAGGGTGTGGATGACTTGTTGGGAGGAAATGATGAGGGGGAGGAGGAGGAAGGCAGTGTAGTCCAGAGTATCAGGAGTCTTTCTCCTGTGGCTCTTCATGGCCCACCAGTAACTCCAGACCTGATGAACACTGATGGAACACTCATATTGTTTCCAGGCAACTCCTGCTCTCGCACTGGGTGAGGGATTTGGCTTTTCAGGTTGCGGGGTTTAATATATCTCCAAAGTATGGCCACCCCGATTTGTGTAGAACCTTTTTTTTTAATTATTAAACTACACAGTACCTTTTTGCAGTTGATCTATTTGTTCATGTCATGTGTAAACATTCAAATCTCTTTTTAGTGATAGTGGAAGGAGATCTGGTCCTCCTGGACAAGACGGTGCTAGTAAGATGGGTACGTTTTTCCAAACATCTAATGTAGTATAAAGGGTTGTTTTTTTTATAGCAATGTAACTGTTTCACTCAAAGCTTCACGTCTTTGTCTGCAGAAGAAGATGACTCTCTGTCCCTGATGAAGGACATCAGCAACAACAGCAGCTTTGAGCTGGCCGGATCAATGATCACTTCTTACCAACCTGTCAGCTATCAGCGCTCAGGGAGAGGAGTTTCCAACCCCCAACCACTATTTCGCTCCCCTTCTCCCTGCCTCTTCAGGCCCAGCTTCCTTGGCTCTGCTTCCAAGGTGAGAAAGAACGTAAAATACTTGCCAGTGCTTTTCATTTGCCTTGCCGAGACATGGTATGATAACCACAGGCAAATATATCACAGTATGGTAATGTAATTACAGCTCTTAACTGTTATTTTGAAATGTATTGAAAAGTTGAGAAAAATCACTTTTTAAGTTAACCAGTTATTTTTAAGCAATACAAAAAAAACATGATTAAAGTGCAGGATATATATTTAAAATAGATAACAAAAAATGATTTCAAATTTTAAAGCAGTAATAATAAAGGGCAGTTCTTATTGCAGTTTCCTATTGCTAAAACTGCAACTTGAGTGGCATGTTGATATTTTCCTTGTAAAAAAAAACCCCAACAACAAACAATGCAAATAAATGCAATCAGGCTGAAGAAGATCACAACTCAAATAATTCCATTAACACTTCTTAGAGTTTAAAAAAATAAAAGTAGGAAGGAGGATGTTTTAGAGACTTGCTCACAACTTGTCAACGAGTTGTTGATTTGTTAATTTAATGAGTTGATTAATTTGATGCCTTAATTATAATTTTTTTAGTGTTAAGCTACAGCCACATTATTTTGAGACTCGGTTCTTTGTGTCATGTTAGCTAGCTGGTGTTAGCTAGCTTAGCATGCTCAGTAACAAGTTAGTATTTCTGTCACTAATGCCAGATGCAAAGTGAACTTAGTTTACGCGAAGACACCTTTTTATTTTTACCTTTTATTATCGCATTTAGTAGGGATTTACCGGTATTGTAAATATTGCGGTTTCAAAATCGTCACAGTGACTTGACGTATGACTGTATCAAACAAAAACTCGGTCAGTATAGTTTTTTCTGGTGCCATGGCCGGTCTTACAATAAACTAGATTTCCCAAAAACCTCTGCGCATCGGTGTGAGGTGTCTTAAAGGGGAGGAAAAAGAGGAAGCATGCGGGAGAGCGGTGTTCGAAGTAGATTAGAGCATTTGTTTTTTTTCCAGACATTTCCTGAAAATGTCATTAAAATCCATCCAAAGCTGTGAGTTATGTTGCTAACAAACAAACCCTGGCAAAAACATAACATCTTTAGCAGAGGTAATAAAGTATGCGTACTGCCAAGCAAAACACGCCACCTTCCTCTCAAGCCTTTCCAAACCAGCACAGAGCCGGTCACAGCGCACGGCGAGTGGGAGCGCGGACATTGCACACCACGGGGAATACAATATATGAGAAGCACTTGATAAACTATCAGCCGGGAAAGGTATTTGAAGCCATTAATTTGTAAGGTTTTTACTTAATTAAAAGTTAAATAATCATTTTACTTTTCTGAGAAACAGAATTTTCCAAACTGACATAAAAAATGTTTACTGTAGAGTTCACTGCTTCTCAGAAAGTAAAAGTATAAAGACAGACACTAAACTGAACATTATTGTTTTACACCCGTAAACTAGATGTTTATATTGACGTTTTTTTTTAAATATTTGCTTGTAACAATGGATGTTCCCGCACAATTCTTTGTCCATAAAATTAATGTTAGTAATAATGAATATGTTTAGAACATTTGAGCATTATCTTTGTGTTCAATTAGCTGAAGGGAACAAATGTGTACATGAATGAGCATCTCACGAAACGTAATGCTGAAATCGGCAAGAAAGCAAGCGACTGAAGAAAGCAGGGATAATGGAGTCTGATGGGAAACAAACACCTAGATTCAACACCAACACTACTGTGTTCCAAGGAACCACTAAACTAGAATACATAGATTCAGGAGTGCATCCACCTACACTTATAGAGATTATTGAAACAACATTAAAGATTGTTGAACAAGAAAATATGGAACTGAAAAACTTCTGCAACAAAGATCACAAAAAAACAGGATTTGGAACGTTGTATAGATCCAGATACAAATGTTCTCTCCCACATTAGTAATACTTGTTTTTATAATACAGATAAACTATATAACAGCAACATTAAATGTGATAACAAATTGTCCATTATTCATTTTAATAGCAGAAGCTTCCCACAAATTACAGCACATGAAGGACTTTTTAAAACAATTCAATGAACCCTTCAAAGTGATAGCTGTCACAGAAACATGGATTGATGATACAAAAGGAATACATTTTGATCTGGATGGATATGAACTAAACTAAATCGACACAACTACGACTGGGCGATACATCGAGTTTGTAAGATATATCGATATATTTTTAAACAAGATATGATTTAAGAAATTATTGATATAATTTATTTCACGTTTAAAATGACCAAATGCCGCTAATTTGTTTTCCTTCTTGTCACTCCCTTGCAAAACTCCTTGGGCTACTAAACGCCTCGCCTTCTTCCTTCCAAGTTGTGCTTGCACGTACATCCATGATTGGTTGGTTGTTTACCATGATGGGTCATGATTGGTTGAGATTATGGAAACATAAGGGACGGGCCAATCAGAGGCAAGATAAGGCAGGTCATCGAACCAGGAAGGAAAATCACAACAAACAGACATCCCAAATGATGATGAGAGTCATAGAAAAAAAGAGGGAATATTCAAGCGGGTGATTTATATATTTAAAAATCTAGTGGAATATGGCAAAGGGATTGTCTTTAAAAAAAATTTTTGCGATATAGACCCTGTCCAGGAAACCCACGATGTGTCTATTTGGCCACATTTGGCCAAATGTATGCGTCTGGATGAAACATTAATTTCAGTTTACTTTGTAAGCCCAAATCAAAACTGTTCTCGAGTTGCTTAGCTGGGCATATTTTGCTTGACAAATGCTGCCACAAATGTATGTTGAAGTGAGGAAGATCACACCCGCACAATTAAGTCATGTCACTTACTTGGTGCTGACCAGAACCGTACATGTGACAGGCCATTACATTGTCGACGTGATTAAAAAGTGCCTGCCTGCAAATTTATTTTGTATCTTGAGTTTGATACATCTAGTACTATTTGCACATTATTTGGATGGATAGAGAACATTCAAAACCCTTAATTCATCCAGATTCACACAGATAGACAGACAACATTCACACTCACATTCACACGCTAGGGACCATTTAGTGTTGCCAATCAATGTCTTTGGAGGTGGGAGGAAGCCAGAGTACACGGAGGGAACCCACGCATTCACGTGGAGAACATGCAAACTCCACACAGAAAGATCCCGAGCCCGGGATTGAACCCAAGACTGCTCAGGACCTTCGTATTGTGAGGCAGATGCACAAACCCCTCTTTCACCGTGCTGGAAGACCTGGAAGTAAAAATTACGGAATGGATTAAGCAAATACATCAAACAATGAACTACTATAATCCACTTCAAGAAACCTCTTCAGACTTAAAGTTTACAAAGTCCAAAGAAGAAGAATCGTGATAAACATTCTGAATTTATTTCATTGTCCATTCATTTTCTAGATGATCTTATTTATATAACCATATGAAATACAATTTACTTCACTAAATATTTTTTTATTTTTTTTTATGTTATTGCTTATTGAGTATTTTGTGAAATAAAATTGAGAAAAGGAAGTGAACAAAAGGGTTAGCAACTGCTATGTAAAGGAAAAAGTGTAGGATTAAATACGCTGTGTTTCTTCCTACTCCTTTTCGAACATGTTGAATAGAGAAACTGGATATTGTGATGTATCATTGTATGCATGCACGTAATAAACACAAACTCAACTCACTTACAGTAATCGTATTCATCCTAAACAGTCCTTCCACTTCAGATCACATTTTTACCAAGTCTTATTTTTGTTATTTTATTTTTGGAAAAAATACCTCAATAATATTGTACCGTGGCTTTAATACTGTGACAATATTGTACTGTGAGATTTTGATAGTTACATCCGCATTTAGAAATAGTTGGTTGTCCAGTAGAACCTGTCATGTTCAATGTGTTGCCTTCTCTTGCATCATGTCTGCAATAGAATAGAATAGAATAGAATAGAATGAACTTTATTGTCATTATATTTGCATATAACGAGATTAAAGACTCCAACTTAAGGTGTGGTAGTGGGAACAAATATGGGGTGAAATAAATGACATAAGAGTAATAAAGGAAAAACTATCAATTGAAATAAACAGACTACTATCCAATAAAAATAATAAGCAATTCTGTACAATATACAAAACACTATAGAAGTACAAAATACAAATACTGTACAATATACAGAGCTAGACAGGAGTACCGAAGTAATAAATAACAATCAGTGTCGGACGTATTGCACTCGAAGGGTAGCATTGCACAGTAGGGTATTAGGGCATGATATTGTATAGGGGCGAATTATTATTATTTTAAGTTAGAGTTCAACATGGTGACAGCTTTGGGAAAGAAGCTGTCTCTGAGCCTGTTTGTTCTGGCTCTGATGCACCTGTAGCGCCTGCCTGATGGTAGCAAGTCGAACAGGTGGAAGCCAGGGTGTGTGCTGTCCTTGGTAATGTTTTTTGCTCTGTTGAGGCAACGGGAGTTGTGTAAGTCCTTCAGGGAGGGCAGGGGACAGCTAATGATTTTTTGTGCCGACTTTATGACCCTCTGAATCGCCTGTTTGTCTGCTTCAGTGCAGCTGGCGTACCACACTGTTATGCAGTACGTCAGCAGGCTCTCGACAGTCGAGCGATAGGTCACCATCAGCTGCCTCTCCAAATGTTAGGCACGTTGGGCGATCTTCTTCCTCCACCATGGCTGTCTGTATTCCCACACCAGCTATTTTAGTCATTTTAAAGGAGGGAAACGTTCTGTGGATTCCAAACTATCCTCTTTCATCCCAAAGCCTGTTGAGATGTGTGTAAAGGCAGGTGTCCTGTTGCAGCTGCACGCAACCTGAAGGATTAACTTCCACTTAAACAAATACTTCCCCATACTAAGGCCCGCTCAACATCACCCAAATACTGAAACTATTCAGTCTCGTAAATGCACAATTAGAAAAAATGTTTGTAGTCGTGTGTGATGGTCAGTGTTTGTGACATCTTCACTGGTTCTCTGTTCGCCAGAGCTCTGGTAAACTCTCTGAGCCATCGCTGTGCCTCCCGGTTGAGGACTCCCAAGACTTGTACGCACCTCCCTCACCAGGTGTGGACTCCGAGACCATGGGTGCAGTGGCTGCTGGGCCCAGCCTGGTCGGAGATTCCCAAGGTCGCTTCTCACTGGAGGACGACGCCCACTCCCAATTACTCGACGCGGACGGCTTCCTGAATGTTGGCGTTCGGCCTGGTGCGCCAGCCCACTCCCACAAGAGACAGCTGATCTTGGGCAGCCTGGACGAAAATGCCATGGATGCCAACATGGGGGAGCTTTTAGGTCTGTGCTCCGGTGTTTTTAGAACGGCGGAGAGCAGCAATAGTGGCCAAGCGGCACCAAGCCCCGGGGAAACACAAATGGAGGAACTTCTGGGACTGTGCTCAGGAGCATTTCCATCAACACAGAAGCAAGAGAAGTCACAGGTTGGAAAGAGCAAGGAGGAAGAACACGAGGAAGACAACACCATGGATCAACTGCTAGGGCTGTGCTCTGGCAAATTTCCCATCTCAGGTACCCTCCTTGTCTCATTACTTTTGTGCGAATTGAATATTTAACATATGTTTGTTTTTTTCTATGTATTTTTTAGGTTCTCCTCACTCAGGTTCCCCAGCACAAGACAGGTACTATTATATTGTTACGTATGATTGTCTGCATTACTTTCCTTAGGTCTAGTCTAAGTCTCTTATTAAATGCTGGTGTCCCTCTTAAAGAATATACATTATACTTTCTCTCTGATAGGAAAAAGATGCCAGAGGAGGAGGAGGAGGAGGAGGAAGAAGAAGACTGTGAATTCCGGCTTCTGTCAGATGTGGTATGTCAGCATGCTTGTCTCCAGCCCACAGAAGCAAACATTTATGTCTTGGTTTACCTTGAATCAATATAACACATTTCTAATTGTTTTACAGGAAGACGATGATGAAGTCAGTGAAGGCGAGGGAGTAGAAGATGATGATGAAGAAGAAGAAGAGAACAACGAGGTGGAAGAGGAGGAGATTAATGGAGTGTTTGCACCTAGTATTAAGAAAGCGAAAAAGAAGAAAATGTGAGTGGAGAATCTGCATATTGTTGACATTGAAGTTATTTTCATCATGGGCAAAACTATTCTAATATAGCTATTTATTTATACATAAATCGGAATTTACAGTATAGTACATTCTCTGTGCTGACTTGTGTGGTGTTTTTGTAGGCGCTTGACTAACTTTGTGGACTCTGAGGCCGAGCTGTCGGGCAGCGAAGAAGCGAGTGACGACGAAGACGACGACGGAGGGAGCGAGTATGAGGAAGAAGAGCTTCTGGAGGAGCTACCCTCTGATGAAGAGCTGCAGGACCAGGTCAACAAGATCCACATGTGAGTAGAATGCCATAAGCCCCATGCATTGGCTGCTTTCAGTTAGCCCTTTTTGTTAGGTAAGGAGCAACATTTTAGATCCCACGCTGCAGTTGTGAAGTGTATTTTACCATAGGGTTTACTCTCTTTGGTTTATACAAAATAATCATTTCGTCATTTTTCAAATTTATTTGATTTTGATTCATAAGGTTCTAAATCGATTAATCCCAATTAGATTGGAGTCATAGTACACATAAGTATTAAAAATGTCTCAAATCTGTTACAAGATTAAAAATGTACTTCTTTTTTATTTTTTTACCATAGAAACCTTGGACAGTTTAAACTTCCCCTGAAGATTTAAAAGTGCAATTTTGAAAGAACAAGATAATTGCAAGTGAACGTGTTATTACATTGAAATATTCTATTACTACAATTAGTATTAAGGTATTAAATGTGAGCAGGGTTTCCCCTGGATTTGCCAAGATACCTTTGGCGATTGGGGCGTGGTTAGGGGCATGGTCACCATGACATCATCGCTTATTTGCTATATGATTTTCTTTAGAAAAACGTGCCAAAAATACACACAAACATTTAAAAAAAAGAAAAATCTATTAGGATCCATATCAACATATATTTCTATGTAGCTTTGCCATATTTTCAATAGTTGCTGCTTATTTTTTTGTATTTATAGAATTTTTTTAAAGTGTTTATAGACTTTCAATTACTAGTTCATTAAAAATTACAAGCAACACATTTGGCATCTTTTCTGGTATTATTATTTAATGTACTCGTGTTTATAAACTGTTGTTATTATATAATGTACTCGTGTTTATAGATTCTGTACCTTACTTCTGTCCCTCAATGTCCCCGATGAAAGGGGATTGCAGCGAGCATGTCGCACTTGCTTGGCTCTGCTGCTACTTTCGCTCCTTAAAAGTCGCCACTGTCCTCTTAGTGTTAACACATATTGTAGATCGCTATCCATGGTTATGTTTTGGATACATCAAAGTTGTGTCAACATTGCAGACATGCTTGCTACATTTTAGACAGTCCCGTGCATCTTGTTTACATCCAGTTTCGGCAGCGATGTTCCGGTGGTCAGTCTTTTTTGGTGGCCGAATTTTCGGTGCATCACTCGTCAATAGTGCGCACTTAATAGCCAATATATATCCATTCATACTGTAACAATTTGCTGGTGATAATGTTTTTTTGTGTGGTTTGGATTTTGTCAAACAGTGTTGTCTGTCTGGGGAAGCACAGAGACAAAAGTGTTTGCACAAAAAGTAAAACCTATGTCATCACACAATTGGCAATAAAAGTTTAAAATAGCGTGAAACTTGTGACTTCTGGACGCTACAATGCATCATAACACCTTAATTTCTTTTTACGTTAAAACGTATTTTCAGTGTGTGGCGGCCATGAATAAAACAAGGCGGCACGCCACATTCAGTTAAATGAATGAAAAACCCTGTGTGAGCTATCTGTCTGGGACTCTTAATTTGTTAGCGCACTCAGACAAGATTTATCGCACAGCCATTTTATTATTAAGCATGTGCATGTTTTGTCTGCCACATTTAACACTGCAACGTCCTCCTGAAATGATTAATAAGCTATTATTTTGAGGTTATAGTATTGCACATGTTTTTAAACAGGAAGCAGATAATGGATGATGACAAACGACGTCTGAGGCTGTACCAGGAGCGCTACCTGGCGGATGGCGATTTGCACTCTGATGGCCCTGGACGAGCTCGGCATTTCCGCTGGAAAAACATGGGTGCGTTTACAAACAATAGCAATAGCGCATATTTAGTTTTTCCCACATTTATATTACAAAACAAATTATAATTTTAATATTTCTTGGCAGATGACGACTTCTACACAGACCGAACCGGAGCTGAGGGTGAGGAGGATGAGCAGGAGGAGGACGAAGACGTAGATCAGAATGAAATCCGGAGGAGGAAGGAGAGGTTGGAAAGAGAACAATGGCTCCGAGAACAGGTAGGTTTTTCTTTTAAAACTCATATTTTTAGAAAAGTACAATTCTTTATTTACGTACGTTTATTCAGTCCCAACAGAAAGCCAAAAAAGGTGCCGCTCTGGACTTGGATGAGGATGACGAGAAGATTGGAGAGGAAGATAGTCGTTTCATGAGGTTGGCCAAGAAGCTGACTGCCAAGACGCTGCAGAAGAAAGGTTGGTTTGATACTGAGTCTCATCAGAACGCCACTTGCGTCACAATCTTTTTAATGAACTTAACAGAAACAGCCATAGAGCTCAGTGTTAAGATCACATACAAAGATACAAATACAGAATTTGAAAATGACTAATTGCTCATTTACAAACCAGAGCTTCCTGTGGCAGCACCACCAACACAAAAGATATCATCCCTCAATCCCTTTCTCAGACCCTCGCAGCCGTCACAGGTAAGCCATTGTGTATAAAAACTTTATTAGAGTCACTTAGTAGCTTATTAGCACTCTCCTATTATTATTGTCATATCTATTATTATTATTATTATCAATGTATATTGTTTGTGACTGTGTGTCCTATTACATCCCTGCAGGTGAAGAGAGGTTCCCTTTTGAGTCAGCCTCCGTCTGTCCTGCAGAAGTTAGCCTCCATTTCCGAGGGAAATCCACTGGCACCCCGAAACAGTCGCGGATTTCTCTTCCAGACGTTGTCGCCGGAGAAGGACGGCTCCACTTCAGACGTTCCTCAGAATCATGTGAGTAGAAGAATCAGCACTACACATAGAAATAACGTCTTATTGTTTGACACCAAGGAAGAAGATAGGCCAAGTGTACATCTTTACCATAGAGTCAGTCGGTTAGAGCAGTGGTCCCCAACCAGTCCTGGGACCTGCATATTTAATTTATGTATATTGATGCAGTTTTGCAGTTTTTTTTTCGTTTCACCAAATGAGCGTTTATCTCTTGTAACTTTAAGAACTGTGCATTTGTAATAAGAAACTGTTAAAATAATTCCCACATCTATTAAATGAATGGAAATGTTTGCAAAACTGGAACAAAAGTGCCCTAAAATAAAGGAGCTGGTCTCATCTCTCGATAAGGTGGCTCACGGCGGTCAGCCAAATTTGAGAACTGTGTGCATTACTTTATTTACAGTAAAGTATATTATTGACGTTTACTCATCGATTATTTCCCCCACCTCCGGTGTTTGTGGTGCCAATACTATCCAATCTATTAAGGAAGACCGTGGGTTCAATGGTATCAAAGGCTGCAGTGAGATCTAAAAGGATGAGGATATATTATATTTGCTTTTTGTGATCTTCACAAGCGCTAAAGATGGAAAAGATTGAAGGTAATGAGGGTTCTTTGCAGCACACTTACCCTTTGTGGCGTGTTGAGTGCAACACCTGGCTACTCCCAGCTCAAGCTTATGCTTCCAGTATGCTCTCAAAATGCTGAGTGGAACTGCACAAGAAGAGATGTTTTTGGTGTGTAAGGCAGAGAGGTACACAAGGCTAAATGTGCTCGTTGGCGCAGACAACAATATGTAAGTCATAGAGAAGTAACAATAGATAGTAGTTGACAAAGTATTGATAAAAAGCTTCTTAACATGGTGATTAAACCATTTAATTGCCTCCAAAGGGGTTTTCATAAGTACCATTTGCAGAATTAGTGGCCTATTTGCAAAATTATACAAACCCCAAATTCTGTGAAGTTGGCACATTGTGTAAATTGTAAATAAAAACAATACTATAATTTGCAAATCCTTTGTAACTTATATTCAATTGAATAGACTGCAAAGACAAGATATTTAACATTCAAACCGGTAAACATTATTGTTTGCAAATATTAGCTCATTTGGAGTTTGATACCTGCAACATGTTTCAAAAAAGCTGACATAAGTGGCAAAAAAGACTGAGAAAGTTGAGGAATGCTCATCAAACACTTATTTGGAACATCCCACAGGTGAACAGGTTAATTGGGAAGAGGTGGGTGCCATGATTGGGTGTAAAAGCAGCTTCCATGAAATGTTCAGTCATTCACAAACCAGGATGGGGCGAGGGTCACCACTTTTGTCAACAAATGCGTGAGCAAATCGTCCAAAAGTTCAAGAATAACCTTTCTCAACGAGCTATTGCAAGGAATTTAGGGATTTCACCATCGGCATTCTGTAATATTGTCAAAAGTTTCAGAGAATCTGGAGAAATCACTGCGTGTAAGCGGCAAGGCTGAAAACCATCATTGAATGTCCGTGAACTGAGTTTTTATGTTCTCTTTGTGACTGCTTGGCTTCCCTATGGGTACTCCGGCTTCCTCCCACCTCCAAAGACATGCACCTGTGTATAGGTTGGTTGGCAACACTAAATTGGCCCTTGTGTGAATGTGAGTGTGAATGTTGTCTGTCTATCTGTTGGCCCTGTGATGAGATGGCGACTTGTCCAGGGTGTACCCCGCCTTCCGCCCAATTATAGTTGAGATAGACTCCAGCGCACCCCGAAGGGAATAAGCAGTAGAAAATGAATGAATGGATGGAATGTCCGTGACCTATGATTCCTTAGGCGGTACTGCATCAAAAAGTGACATCAGTGTGTAAAGGATATCACCACATGGACTCAGGAACACTTCAGAAAACCATTGTCAGTAACTACAGTTTGTCACTACATCTGTAAGTGCAAGTTAAAACTACAATGCAAAGCAAAAACCAATTATCGACAACACCCAGAAATGCCGCCGGCTTGGCTGGGCCCAAGCTCTTTTAAGATGGACTGATGCAATGTGAAAAAAATGATCTGTGCTCTGACGAGTCCACATTCAAATTGTTACTTTGTGAATATGGAAAAATCACTGCACGTAAGCGGTAATGCCCGTGACCTTCGATACTTCAGGTTAGGGCTGTGCGATGTGGCCTTTTTTTAATATCTCAATGTTTTTAGGCCATATCGCGATACACAATATGTATCTCCATATTTGGCCTTAGCCTTGAATGAACAATTGATGCATATAATCACTGGTCTCATTTCCCATCAAAAATTGGTCTCATCTCCCAAATGTTTACGGAGTGTTGTTGAAAGGGAAGGCCATGTAAGACAGTGGTAAAAATGCCCACGTTACAACTTTTTTGCAAAGTGTTGCTGCCATTAAATTTGAAGTTATTGATTATTTGCAAAAAAATAAAGTTTCTCAGTTTGAACATTAAATTTCTTGTCTTTGCAGTCTATTCAATTGAATAAAAGTTGAAAAGGATTTGCAAATCATTGTATTCTGTTTGTATTTACACAATGGGCCAACTTCACTGGTTTTGGGGTTGTAAATATTTCAAAGTGCCATCCCATCCCTTCATTTTTGAGGATGGGACCTTTGGAAATAGTTTGAACGCTCATAATCTGAAATGTATTGTCTTGTTCCAGAGCTTATTATTAGTCAGATGCCTGTGTTTTGCCAGTAGATGGGGCCAAAGCCCACATACTCCGTGTATGCAGCTTCATGGATTTGTCACAGTTCAGACAATGAAGAATGTTATTTTTGATCCACAGACGATGAAGAAGAGAAGGAACACGGCTGCGATGAACCCAGCAGCGAAGAGGGTTTGCAGACTGGACACGTCTGTTGCACATACAAAAGGCCCCCAGAGAAGTATTTTTAACTTTTTGGACCACTGACAGGCACAACTCAGGCCAGTTATTCCTTCTCGGTATTAATTGTTTTTATTTTTTTTTTATAGAAGGCTTTTCCATTGATAAAATGTTATTATGTAAATAGGAATGATTTTTGGTTTTGGTTTTTAAAGAAAAATTGTCGGGTTTTTGTATAATGTATTTGTTTTACATGTAAATAAAAGTCTATTTTAAGAAACCACTGTAGGTTATTTCTGTTTTTAATAGTCAAGACTTGAAAGTGTTAATTTCAATAAATCTGAATTATGTAGAATATGTTTTTACTTTAAACAGCTTAATCGTGGAGATTCCTACTGGGTTGTCAAAATACAATTTAACCTTTTGGACTTTTTGCTTCAGGTGCGCCACTTGATGCCTGCATAATATCGTAATGCTCTTTAAACTTTCAAACTCTTAAAACCTTTTAATTGCCTTGTTTGGAACGCTATAAAGTGGTTAATAATAGCCCCAGTATTTCTAACGGGCCTTTTCATCTCTCCATCTCATTAGTTGCCATGGCAATTAGAGAGTCGGGTGTCCTGGGGTTAAAACCAAGCAGGAGGCCCCCCATTAGACATCATTAGGGTCTGCGATGCTGAAGGGAACACACTTTTTATTGTCATTGTTTTGTATTCATGTTACTAATTGTGGTAGTTTCCAGTGTTTCCAAATGAATAGTGTAAACTATATATCCAATGTTGCAAGAAGAAAAAATGTAAGGATGTTTTTAACATTTGTGTTCGTAAGACACGATGCTAGAAGTTAAATATTCATCTGTATACAAAATTGAGGCTGATCCTTTTTTTACTTTGATCTTAAATACCCTTATTATCCAAATACTATGTACATATTATATAGTTATATCATTTTGATCAGTGATTTAAGAATATATATATTTTTTTAAATTTTTAAATAATTTAAAAAATATATATATTTAAAAACATTTTTTTTTAACCCTTTTGCCCACCACTGACATGATTATATGGCCTGGAAATAATATGCATCAGTAAAGTGCTCTTTTCTTACTAAATGTATCTGTTCTTTCCATTTTGGCAGAAAATTAGTACATATAGGGCGGGGTGTCCAAAGTGTTTTTACTGTCCACAGCACATTTAAAAAAATATTAATATATATATATATATATATATATATATATATATATATATATATATATATATATATATATATATATATATATATATATATATATATATAAAGCCCACCATCACTCGACCCTCCCTGGACCAGACTTCGGCCAACCCTGGTATAGAGGTATCATTATTTAGCAGACTTTGACCACACCGGATATAGAGGTATCATTATTTATCAGACTTTGGCCACCCCTGATACAAACCCCATTTCTATATGAGTTGGGAAATTGCGTTAGATATAAATATAAACAGAATACAATGATTTGCAAGTAATTTTCAACCCATATTCAGTTGAATATGCTACAAAGACAACATACTTGATGTTCAACCTGATAAATATTTTTTGTTGTTGCAAATAATCATTAACTTTAGAATTTGATGCCAGCAACACGTTACAAAGAAGTTGGGAAAGGTGGCAATAAATACTGATAAAGTTCAGGAATGCTCATCAAACACTTATATGGAACATCCCACAGGTGTGCAGGCTAATTGGGAACAGGTGGGTGCCATGATTGGGTATAAAAGCAGCTTCCATGAAATGCTAGGTAATTTACAAACAAGGATGGGGTGAGGGTCACCACTTTGTAAGCAAATTGTCGAACAGTTTTAGAACAACATTTCTCAACCAGCTATTGCAAGGAATTTAGGGATTTTACCATCTACGGTCTGTAAAATCATCAAAAAGTTCAGAGAATCTGGAGAAATCACTGCATGTACGCAAAGATATTACGGAATTTTGATCCCTCAGGCGGTACTGCATCAAAAACCGACATCAGTGTGTAAAGGATATCACCACATGGGCTCAGGAACACTTCATAAAACCACTGTCAGTAACTGTAGTTGGTCGCTACATCTGTAAGTGCAAGTTAAAACTATTATGCAAAGCCAAACCCATTTATCAACAATATCCTGAAATGCCGCCGGCTTGGCTGGGCCCGAGCTCACCTAAGATGGACTGATGCAAAGTGGAAAAGTGTTCTGTGGTCTGACAAGTCCACATTTCAATTTATATTTGGAAACAGAGGACGTGGTGTCCTCCAGAACAAAGAGGAAAATAACCATTTGGATTGTTATAAGCAAAGTGTAAAAGCCAGCATGTGTGATGGTATGGGGGTGTATTAGTGCCCAAGGCATGGGTAACTTACACATCTGTGAAGGCACCATTAATGCTGAAAGGTCCATACAGGTTTTGGGGCGGCTTAGCTCGGTTGGTAGAGTGGCCGTGCCAGCAACTTGAGGGTTGCAGGTTCGATTCCCGCTTGTGCCATCCTAGTCACTGTCGTGTCCTTGGGCAAGACGCTTTACCCACCTGCTCCCAGTGCCACCCACACTGGTTTAAAAAATGTAAATTAGATATTGGGTGTCACTATGTAAAGCGCTTTGAGTCACTTGAGAAAAGCGCTATATAAATATAATTCACAATTCACATATGTTGTCATCCAAGCAACGTTATGATGGACGCCCCTGCTTATTTCACCAATACAATTGTTACAAAAGCGTGGCTTCGTAAAAAAAGAGTGCGGGTACTTTCCTGGCCCGCCTGCAGTCCAGACCTGTCTACCATGGAAAATGTGTGGCGTATTATGAAGCGTAAAATACAACTGTGGAGACCCCGGACTGTTGAAGAACTGAAGCTCTACATAAAACAAGAATGGGAAAGAATTCCACTTTCAAAGCTTCAACAATTAGTTTCCTCAGTTCCCAAACGTTTGAGTGTTAAAAGAAAAGGTGATGTAACACAGTGGTGAACATGCCCTTTCCCAACTACTTTGGCACGTGTTGCAGCCATGAAATTCTAAGTTAATTATTTTTTCCAAAAATGAATAAAGTTTATGAGTTTGAACATCAAATATGTTGTCTTTGTTGTGCATTCAACTGAATATGGCTTGAAAAGGATTTGCAAATCATTGTATTCTGTTTATATTTACATCTAACACAATTTCCCAACTCATATGGAAACAGGGTTTGTAGAGTAATCATTATTTAGCACATTTGGCCACTCCTAGTATAGAGGTATCTTATTTAGCACACTTTAGCCACCCCTGATATAGAGGTATCATTATTCAGCAATATTTGGCCACCTGTGTTATAGATGTATTTTTTTTAGCAGACTTTGGCCACAGCTGATATAGAGATATATCATTATTTAGCAGACTTTGGCCACTCTTAATATAGAGGTATCACTATTTAGCACACTTTGGCCACCCCTGATATAGAGGTATCATTATTTAGCAGTATTTGGCTAACCCTGGTATAGCTGTATCATTATCTAGCACAGTTTGGCCACTCCTAGTATAGAGGTATCATTATTTAGCACAGTTTGGCTACACCTGGTATAGAGGTATCATTATTTAGCACAGTTTGGCTACACCTGGTACAGAGGTATCATTATTTAGCACACCGTAGCCACTTCCGGTATAGAAGTACCATTATTTAGCACACTTTGGCAACCCCTGATATAGAGGTATCATTATTTAGCAATATTTGGCCGCCCCTTCTATAGATGTATCATTATTTAGCACACTTTGACCACACCGTATATAGAGGTATCATTATTCAGGGCACTTTGGCCACTCCTCGTATAGAGGTATCATTATTTAGCCAAATTTGGCCCCCCATGGTCTCGAGGTATCATTATTTAGCAGACTTTGGCCACAGCTGATATAGAGATATCATTATTTAGCAGACTTTGGCCACAGCTGATATAGAAATATCATTATTGAGCAGACTTTGGCCACCCCATATATAGAGATATCATTATTGAGCAGACTTTGGCCACCCCGTATATAGAGGTATCATTTAGCTCACTTTGGCCACTACGAGTATAGAGGTATCATTATTTAGCACACTTTGGCCACTCCTAGTATATCCATCCATCCATCCATTTTCTACCGCTTATTCCCTTTTGGGGTCACGGGGGGCGCTGGCGCCTATCTCAGCTACAATCAGGCGGAAGGCAGGGTACACCCTGGACAAGTATAGAGGTATCATTATTTAGCACACCTTGGCCACTCCAGTATAGAGGTATCATTATTTATCATAATTTGGCAACCTATGATATAGAGGTATTATTATTTAGCAATATTTGACCACCGACACAGAGGTATCCCTATTTGGCACACTTTGACCACCTCTGATATAGCGGTATCATTATTTAGCAGACTTTGGCCACCCCTAGTATAGATGTATCATTATTTAGCACCCTTTGGCCACTTCCGGTATAGAGGTATCATTACTTAACACACTTTGGCAACCCCTGATATAGAGGTATCATTATTTAGCAATATTTGGCCACCCCTTCTATAGCTGTATCATTTTTTATCACACTTTGACCACACCGTATATAGAGGTATCATTATTTAGCACACTTTGACCACACCATATATAGAGGTATCATTATTTAGCACTCTTTGGCCACTTCCGGTATAGAGGTATCATTAATTAACACACTTTGGCAACCCCTTATATAAAGGTATCATTATTTAGCAGTATTTGGCCACTACGAGTATAGAGGTATCATTATTTAGCACACTTTAGCCACTCCTAATATAGAGGTATCATTATTTAGCACTCTTTGGCCACTTCCGGTATAGAGTTATTATTTAACACACTTTGGCAACCCCTGATATAGAGGTATCATTATTTAGCGGTATTTGGCCACTACGAGTATAGAGGTATCATTATTTAGCACACTTTGGTCACTCCGAGTATAGAGGTATCATTATTTAGCAGTATTTGGCCACTACGAGTATAGAGGTATCATTATTTAGCACACTTTGGTCACTCCGAGTATAGAGGTATCATTATTTAGCAGTATTTGGCCACTCCGAGTATAGAGGTATCATTATTTAGCACACTTTGGCCACTCCGAGTATAGAGGTATCATTATTTAGCATACTTAGGCTCTCCTAGTATAGAGGTATCATTATTTAGCACACCTTGGCCACTCCCAGTATAGAGGTATCATTATTTATCCTACTTTGCCTACCTATGATATAGATGTATCATTATTTATCAGTATCTGGCCACCATCGGTGTAGAGGTATCATTATTTAGCAGACTCTGGCCCCCCCTTGTTGTGATCCATCCTTAGTTTGGTTTTCGAGTCCTTTTGGGGTTTTCTGATTGTTTTGGACTCTTCCAGTGCTGAGTTTGCTTGTGCACTTCCTTGTTTGTTTTTGTCACCATGGTAACTTTATTTTCACCTGCCTTGTATGCACACCTGCTTTTCATTAGAGACTCTATTTAAGCCTACCTTTTTCGTTTACTCTGCCTCACCTCATAGAACTTGTGTTACACGCAACCAGTGATGACTTTGTTTCTATGTTTTCGACTTGCTAGCTTACGCGCTATGCCTACTTTCTGTTTGTTTCCCTAGCTCCCATGCTAGCACTTTTGGTTTGCCTTTTCTGCCTAGCACTAGTGTTTCTGTTTCTTAGCCTCTTGTTAGTTAAATAAATCATTTCTTCTTACCTTACGCTGTGTCCGAGCCCGATCTGCATCAAGGAAGAGCACCATTCGCATTACGATGCCCCGAAGCCGTTACACCCTCTGTGTAGCGGTATCATTATTTAGCAATGACTGTACAATTAATTAACATGAAGAAGATCCCAAATCCTGCGAGTGTGTTTTATAGGGTCAAGCAATCCAATTCAATTAGACTTGAAGAGGATTTTGAGACTTTACGTTCCCTCTTTTGCCTCAAACACAACTTTCTTCTCCCCAGAAGCGTGGAATTTTTTTTTAAAACAAAAGCCTACTTAACTCCCACTTGAAAGAGCTTATATAGAGGTATCATTATTTAGCACACTTTGGCCACTCCTAGTATAAAGGTATCATTATTTAGCACACTTTGACCACTCCTAATAGAGAGATATCATTATGTATCAGTATTTGGCCACTACGAGTATAGAGGTATCATTATTTAGCACACATTGGCCATCCCTAATATAGAGGTATCATTATTTAGCACACTTTGGCCACTCCTAGTAGAAAGATATCATTATGTATCAGTATTTGGCCACTCAGAGTATAGAGGTCTGCGATGAGGTGGCGACTTGTCCAGGGTGTACCCCGCCTTCCGCCCGATTGTAGCTGAGATAGGTGCCAGCGCCCCCCGCGACCCCAAAAGGGAATAAGCGGTAGGAAATGGATGGATGGAGTATAGAGGTATCATTATTTAGCACACATTGACCACCCCTGTTATAGAGGTATCATTATTTAGCACACTTTGGCCACTCCTAGTAGATATGTATAATTATTTAGCAGTATTTGGCCACTCCGAGAATAGAGGTATCATTATTTAGCACACCTTGGCCACTCCCAGTATAGAGGTATCATTATTTATCATACTTTGGCGACTTATGATATAGAGGTATCATTATTTATCAGTATCTGGCCACCTCTGGTGTAGAGGTATCATATTTTAGCAGACATTGGCCACCCCTGATATAGAGGTATCATTTTTTAGCAGTCTTTGGCTGTCAGGTTCAAACACTGATGACATCTATTAAACAAGACAAAAGGCAAAGAATCAAACAGAGACAGAATTAAATTTGGACTCAGATCCAAGGAGCGACATGGCCACTGTACACTCTTTGTACGGTCTGCACCAAGCTCTGCCCCAAGGCCGAACTCCTCCTCCTTTATTTGACTTCCCACAGCTACTTCCTCGTGGAAGTGGGTCGTGAACAGCGTTGCCTTCAGGTCCCGAACAGTTCAAAGAAAGTTCCAAAAAATTGTTCAAAGAGGGTCCCATAAAAGAGTTTGTAAAAATACTTAAAAGAGTTCCTCTGGAAGTTGGGCAGATCCTGCCATCTGTCTGCTTGGAAGTCCGAGTGGAGTTTTACGAGCATTCTTCTTGGAAGGTTTCAGACTTTTGTCTTCTTGTCCGGAACACAATGTAATACAAAGTTCCTTTTGATAATTTACACACAATTCTTCTGACATTGGCCACCCCTGGTGTAGCGGTATCATTATTTAGCAATGACCGTACAATTAATTAACATGAAGAAGATCCCAAATCCTGCGAGTGTGTTTTATAGGGTCAAGCAATCCAATCTAATTAGACTTGAAGAGGCTTTTGAGACTTTACGTTCCCTCTTTTTTTCTCCCCAGAGGGGCGGAGTCTATATTAAAACAAAAGCCCCCCTGAACTCCCACTTGAAAGAGCGGGAAGGTTACACGCTCTGGCGTGAAGGCCCCGGCTTCTAAACATCTAGAGGCCACGTATTGCGATTATGAGGAGGGCAGAGTGTGGAATAATTGAAAGGGAAACCAAAGGCTTGCAGCACCCGAGGGTGTTCAGCGTGTTGCTGGGCTGCAGCGACCACTTGATAGAAAAAGAGTCATTTATAGTGCAAAACTAGCCTTCACTTTAGCACGTCCAGGCTCATTTGGATCTTTTTTTGATTAAAATGCCCTTCTCTCTCTTTTTTAGGTTGGCCTCCACGCTGGCGAGCTGACAGAGCGGCCCGCCCCTGGGCCGCTGTCACAGATGGGGTGGGGAGCCGAAGTGGGTCATGATGCTGCAGGCCCGCTGTTCAAACATGAAGCGCGAGGTAAGGCGCGCTCCCTCGGAAGGCTTAGCGCCAACATTGCGGCCTTAATTCCGCTTAGCGCTCTCTTGTCCTCCGTTATGGCTGTTTTGTAACTTTGGAGGGAAAAAAAAAAAAGATGGAGAGCGTGATGATTTTGTGTGTGACGAGGCCTTGGGCGCGTGGTCGTGTTTGATGTATTTTTTATGTGCTTAGGCTACTGGTGAACCGTGGCGGGGGGTTTGTGGGGGGGGGGGGGCTAGGGAGGGAGGACGCCTGGAGCTGCTGCACTTGAATAGGGATGTTGTTGAAGGAGAAACGGGGGGGGCAGGGAGGCTTTTCCCGCCGCCAGCAACGACACGTCAGGGGGGGACGAGAGCCGAGAGGAGAGAGACACTTGTTAAGTCTGTCTGATGTAGCCTCTTGATAGCACACACACACACACACACACACACACCTCCAAAAAAATGCACACAAGCTCGACGCGTTTTGAGAAGTCCAACAATACATTTTTCCTCTTCTTGCAGTTGTTCGCAATTAATTCCTGTCATGTCCCCTGGGGGACATATTTAGTTTGTACCTGTCCCCCCCCAAAACATTTAAATAGCTCGGTTGGTAGAGTGGCCGTGCCAGCAACTTAAAGGGTTGCAGGTTCGATTCCCGCTTCTGCTCCTAAGGGGGCCCAGTCTGGAGTGGGAAAAACCCTCCATAGCAAAGCACATATAGATATTACAACGCACATCTCCAGATATCTAGCAACAGAGGGAAGGGAGTTCAAGGTCATTATGGTAGGCCGCAGCTCTCAGGCGCTGACCATCCATTCATCCCCCTATGGGACCTCGTCGAGGGCGTTGGGTTGGGGGGATGGGGTGTGTATGTGTGGCGTATGTTTTTGTGGATGTGTGTGTGTAAGCCGGTGGCCTTGATGTATTGTGCAGTCGCTAGTCCAAAGTCAACAACAACAGTTGTGTGTCCATGAGAGACAAGAAGGGAGTTTGTTGTGTCTTCGCCTCACTGACCTTTAGGAGAGTCTCGAAGCCAGGGAAACAATCCAAGTTAGAATGTTTTGTATGCGGGTGAAAATAAAATTTGCTTTTCACTCTAAATACTCTAAATCCGTACTTGCCAATCATAAATGGCAAAGGCAGCAAGTTAGGCTCGCAGAATAACCCAACATCAAGTTAGCGGAACTCAACTTTTTGGTTAAATAATTCAACGGGGACGGCGTGGCACGGTCGGGAGAGTGGCCGTGCCAGCAACCTGAGGGTTCCTGGTTCGATCCCCGCCTTCTACCAACCTCGTCACGTCTGACATTTAACCCGATTTTTACATTAAATGGTAAATGGCTTGTACTTGCGGTATAGCTCGGTTGGTAGAGTGGCCATGCCAGCAACTTGGGGGTTGCAGGTTCGATTCCCACTTCCGCCATCGTAGTCACTGCCGTTGTGTCCTTGGGCAAGACACTTTACCCACCTGCTCCCAGTGCCACCCACACTGCTTTAAATGTAACTTAGATATTGGGTTTCACTTTGTAAAGCGCTTTGAGTCACTAGAGAAAAGCGCTATATAAATATAATTCACTTCACTATTGAAAAGGGATGTAAAAAAAAAAAGGAATTTCCCGGAAAACCGGGAAATTTTCCCCCTCCAGAAAAACAGCTTTGTTTTTTTGTCCTGATTAAGAAGAATGTTTTGACGGTGGAACTGTGGAAGTGGGTGGAAAAGTGTGGAAGGAGTAGTCTACAAAAAAAAAAGTGTTTGAAAAACAGGGAATTCTGGGAATTCCTGCAATTTGTTTGAACTTGGAAAAATTATAGTTGGAATTTCCAGGATGAGTGGAACATGTTGAAGGTGGAATTGTTGGAATAGGTTGAAAAATGTGGGAGTTGTGGAAGTTTAAAAAATGGACAATTCATTTTGGGGGTGGTATAGCTCGGTTGGTAGAGTGGCCGTGCCAGCAACTTGAGGGTTACGGGTTCGATCCCCGCTTCTGCCATCCTAGTCACTGCCGTTGTGTCCTTGGGCAAGACACTTTACCCACCTGCTCCCAGTGCCACCCACACTGCTTTAAATGTAACTTAGATATTGGGTTTCACTATGTAAAGCGCTTTAAGTCACTTTGAGAAAAAGCGCTATATAAATATAATTCACTTCACATTTTGAATGGGGAATACAGTGGGGCAAAAAAGTGTTAAGTCAGCCAGCGATTGTGCAAGTTTTCCCACTTCAAATGATGACAGAGGTCTGTCATTTTCATCATAGGTACACTTCAACTGGGAGAGACAGAATGGGAAAAAAAATCCAGGAATTCACATTGTAGGAATTTTAATGAATTTATTTGTAAATGATGGTGGAAAATAAGTATTTGGTCAAGCATTCAAAGCTCTCACTGATGGAAGGAGGTTTTGGCTCCAAATCTCAGGATACATGGCCCCATTCATTCTTTCCTTAACACGGATCAATCGTCCTGTCCCCTTAGCAGAAAAACAGCCCCAAAGCATGATGTTTCCACCCCCATGCTTCACAGTAGGTGTGGTGTTCTTGGGATGCAACTCAGTATTCTTCTTCCTCCAAACACGACGAGTTGAGTTTATACCAAAATGGATACATGGATGATACAGCAGAGGATTGGGAGAATATCATGTGGTCAGATGAAACCAAAATAGAACTTTTTTTGTCCTACAGGGAGTTAGAGGCAGTTTTGTCCGAGCAGGAAGCCGCCTTCTTGTGGCAGCAGCAGTGCAGCAGTAATTAGCGGGCTCATAAAATCCAAACCGGAGCAGTAATTAAAACTCTTTTATCAACTTTTATTCAGAGGTTTCAATCCATCTTCTGTGGTTATTTGAAGCCGACACAACAAACGGCCTCATTGATTGATTGATTGATTGATTGATACTTTTATTAGTAGATTGCACATGAATTGATTAACGTGGACCCCGACTTAAACAAGTTGAAAAACTTATTGGGGTGTTACCATTTAGTGGTCAATTGTACGGAATATGTACTGTACTGTGCAATCTACTAATAAAAGTATCAATCAATCAATCAAACAGTTCAGTACATATTCTGTACAATTGACCACTAAATGGTAACACCCCAATAAGTTTTTCAACTTGTTTAAGTCGGGGTCCACGTTAATCAATTCAGAGGAGATAATGTTTGAAAAAAAGCGACATTTTTTTACCCAACGTTTGTATTGAAGGGGGAATTGCAAACTTCCTGTTGATTTTAGCTGGGGGCTGTCAGTGTATGAAATATAGGTCTAAATGAGACCTACATAGAGGTTTTTGTGTCATGTTTGTACGACATTCCTAGTAGAAGTTAGAGACAGTTGTGTCTGTGTTTTCTCCATAGGGGGCGCTAGAGCGTAATTTTGAGTTTTGGGGTTTGGTTTTTTTGATTAGATCGCCATTGTCGGCAGTCCTGATGTGTGTGTCCAATTTGGTGAGTTTTGAAGCATGTTAAGGGGGTCAAATTACAGCTCAAAGAGGCGGCGGTATAATAATAAATAATAATAATAATAATAAAACCTTAGAAATCCAATAGGGTCCTCTGTCCCAGAGGGACATCGGTCCCTAATAAAAAACTATTTATAAAGAAGGGTGTGTTCAAGGACATTACATAAAAAGTAAGAGATCATCCAGCGATAGATACAGTCGATAATTGGAAAAGAGATTTATTGATTGAGATGCAAAACTGAGCTTCTTCTCTATTCTTCATATTTCCTGAATTGAGATGAAAAACTGAGCTTCTCCTGTATTCCTTTAGATTTCCTGAAGCCATGATTGAACCCAGCGTTCTCATGATGTGATGATGTAACTATTATTTTGGCCACCATGACACATCATGTGTCTACTAATGTGTGCCCGCGGCAACACACTGGAAACTAAAAACACGACTTTTTCTGCAAATCTAACTCTGACTTCTGCTTTTGCCATTAATACCTCCGCCTTCACCGGGAACTAATGTCATCGCTTGCATTATTAGTTAGCCAGTTAGCCAGCAACATTACTCAAAAAGCCCTGAGCCGATTTTAATGAAATTACTTAAAAAGTAATGTTAAGTAATTGAGTTTTTGCATTATTTTTCTTCACGAGGCTGAACTTCTCTGTGTCTGTATGACAAAGAGAGATGATGACAACAGGGTTCACTCTGTTTATTTAATTCTGCTACAGGACAAACGCACTCAGCTGCTGCAAAGAGTGAACCCTCTTGCAGCCTGTTTGATAACTATTCATATGTTTATTAATTCATTGATGCTTATGTTCGTCTCTCAGTCTGTTTCCTTGCAACCTGGCTCCAAAAGTTAGGGGCAGATTTTGATGACGCTTTGAGAAATGGAATAGAAGTGCTTTCTGTCTCCCGTGCATTTTTTGTCTTCTGCACTTTTTAGCGTCCAAAAAGATGTTACACTATTGAATGGAGACAAGTCAAACATTAGTGCCAGGTGGAAAATGTCTGAAAATGGTCTTTCTGGGGCTGCTGAGACAATGATTGACAGCACGCAGCGGCTGACCGATCAGCAGTCAGATGCCAGATAAGAACAAGTTGGCCTCCACACGGCGATATAAACCACAAACAAGTAAGACAAAAATCTTTGTTCCAGCGGAGATGGTTCAAATCCCAGCCAGAACATACGTGGTGAAGATTAAACTAAACATAATGCAATATTGAAAAGAACAAAAGTCAGAAGTTATTTGTTGTTAATTTTGTTGTTTCGTACAAAAAATTAGTTATTAAACAATTTGTTTCCCGTTCATTTACTGCAACTCCAAAACAAGTATCTGATCCCTTAAAGCCACGTCTGAAATTTCATAGATAGGTCTTTATTGTCATTGCACAAGTACAACAAAACTTTGTTTTCAGCACAAACCTGTTCAAGATTAGACAAACAAACAGTGTCAGGGTTACAGAACAAGAACGCTGATGGGTCGCCATAAGGCGCCCCGTAAATGATGGGTGAAAAAGGTCAACGCTGGGGAAGGATGAGTAAAAAAATACAAGCTAGACTGGGCTCCTAAGGGGGCCCAGTCTGGAGTGGGAAAAAACCCTCCATAGCAAAGCACATATACATATTACAACGTACATCTCCAGATATCTAGCAACAGAGGGCAGGGAGTTCAGGGTCATGATGGTAGGTCGCAGCTCTCAGGCGCTGACCATCATTTCTTCACCCCTATGGGATTTTCGTCGAGGGCGTTTGGTTGGGGGGGTGGGGTGTGTATGTGTGGCGTATATTCCGCGGCCTTGATTTATTGTGCAGTCGCTAGTCCAAAGTCAACAACAACAGGTGTGTGTCCATGAGAGACAAGAAGGGAGTTTGTTGTGTCTTCGCCTCACTGACCTTTGGGAGAGTCTCGAAGCCAGGGAAACAATCCAAGTTAGAATGTTTTGTACGCGGGTGAAAATAAAATTTGCTTTTCACTCTAAATACTCTAAATCCATACTTGCCAATCATAAGTGGCAAAGGCAGCACGTTAGGCTCGCAGAATAACCCAACATCAAGTTAGCGGAACTCAACTTTTTGGTTAAATAATTCAACAGGGACGGCGTGGCACGGTCGGGAGAGTGGCCGTGGCAGCAACCTGAGGGTTCCTGGTTCGATCCCCGCCTTCTACCAACCTCATCATGTCCGACATTTAACCCGACTTTTACGTTAAATGGTAAATGGGTTGTACTTGTATAGCGCTTTTCTACCTTCAAGGTACTCAAAGCGCTTTGACACTACTTCCACATTTACCCATTCACATACACATTCACACACTGATGGAGGGAGCTGCCATGCAAGGCGCTAACCACGACCCATCAGGAGCAAGGGTGAAGTGTCTTGCTCAAGGACATGACGGACATGAGGAGGTTGGTAGAAGCTGGGGATCGAACCAGGAACCCTCAGGTTGCTGGTATGGCCACTCTCCCAACTCCGCCACGCTGTCCCCAGGTTGAAAAAATTAACCCAAAATGGTGAGTTAAAATAACTCAAAGGGTTCAATGAATCAATCAATCAATCAATCAATGTTTATTTATATAGCCCTAAATCACAAGTGTCTCAAAGGGCTGCACAAACCACAACGACATCCTCGGTAGGCCCACATAAGGGCAAGGAAAAACTCACCCCAGTGGGAGGTCGGTGACAGTGACAATGATGACTATGAAAAAACTTGGAGAGGACCACATATGTGGGTGGCACTGGGAGCAGGTGGGTAAAGTGTCTTGCCCAAGGACACAACGGCAGTGACTAGGATGGCGGAAACGGGAATTGAACCTGCAACCCTCAAGTTGCTGGCACGGCCGCTCTACCAACCGAGCTATGCTGCCCCATGGATCGAACCATTCATGCACAACGTTAAACGTTTGGTTGACAAAATGAGACGGAAAAAGAAGTGGCATAAAACACGTCCTAGAAAGTCGGAGAAAGTTGTACATTTAAACTATCCACGGTGAGTTCAAGGACCGCCAAAATTAGTAGGACAGAACGGTGCTGCCCATATACTTGAATCAGTGAAGCATGTTTAACATAAACAGTGTGTTTTATAGCGATTAGGAAGGTTTGTGTCATGTTCGTCCTCCTACAGAAACCAAATTAAAACAAAAAATATATTTTCTCACTTCATCTTTTCCCATTTTTCATACATTTTTGAAAAAGCTCCAGAGAGCCACTAGGGTGTTGCTAAAGAGCCCCGCAGTAGGGCAATGTTTTTCAACCTTTTTTTGAGCCAAGGCACATTTTTTCCGTTGAAAATATCCGGATGCACACAACCAGTCGAAATCATTAAAAAGGGAAAATCAGTTGACAGTAAAAAGTTGTTTTGGTAAAAATTGTTGGATATGACTTTAAAGCATAAGCAAGCATGCATCACTATAGCTCTTGTCTCAAAGTAGGTGTACTGTCACCACCTGTCACGTCACACCCTGACTTATTTTCACTTTTTTGCTGTATTTCTGTGTGTAGTCTTTTAGGGTTTTGTTGGCTTTTTCTCTTTTTTTGGTATTTTCCTGCAGCAGTTCCATGTCTTCTTTGAGCTAAATTTCCCGCTTCTACTTTGTTTTAGCAATCAAGAATATTTCAGTTGTTTTTATCCTTCTTTGTGAAGACATTGTTGATTGTCATGTCATGTTGGGATGTACTTTATGGACGCCGTCTTTGCTCCACAGTAAGTCTTTGCTGTCGTCCAGCATTCTGTTTACTTTGTAGCCAGTTCAGTTTTAGTTGCTTTCTGCATAGCCTTCCCTAAACGTCTGTAGTGGCTAATTTCTGTCCTAAATCAGTCTTGGGTAACTTTCACCTAGATACATTGAGAAGGACACGACATGAGAGGTCAAGTCACCCTGAACATTGGACAGTTACATAAGTTGTTATGAAAGAAATCAGGTCATCATGGAGCGTAGAAATAAGAAGGGAAGACCAAGCCTGGTGTGCGCTCTTATTAATTCCTTCACGAGGGTGCACCATCTTTTGTCTCCAGACGCACTGTCTGTTTTCATATCGATTCAATCCAACTTTGTACTATCTGACTGTGAGTAAGTAAAAGTGTTGTAACAAACTCTCTATTGTTCCTGTTTAAGATTCGGACTTTTCCACCACATAAAATTGGTGTCCCCGTACCGGCCACTACATAAAATTGGCGTCACGAACAGGATGAGGCCCCGGGTTAAATCCCCGACTTTTCTACTACACGTAAATGCATTTTCTTAGGGGCACTCACCTTTTGTTTATTTTTGGTTTAAGCATTAGACACCTTTTTACCTGCACACCATGAATTGATTCATGTGGACCCCGACTTAAACAAGTTGAAAAACTTATTGGGGTGTTACCATTTAGTGGTCAATTGTACGGAATATGTACTGTACTGTGCAATCTATTAATAAAAGTTTCAATCAATCAATCAATCAAATACACTTTTTCCGGCATCTACAAAGGAATTAGCTACCGGCTGCCCCCTACTGATATGGAAGAGTACTACACGGTTACTCTGCCCAGCTCTAGACAGCACAGACACTCAACAATGGCACATTTGCGGATTATAATTACTTATTTGGATAATTTTTTTTTGCCCAATTAGGTGAAATTACATAATCTCCCACAGCAAACCAGACTGATTGATTGATTGATTGATTGATTGACATTTTAATCAGTAGATTGCACAGTTCAGTACATATTCCCTACAATTGACCACTAAATGGTAACACTTGAATAAGTTATTCAACTCGTTAAGTCGGGGTCCACGTTAATCAATTCATGGACAATATTTCACGGTACACTAGTGTGCCGCGGCACAGTGGTTGAAAAACACTGCTATAGGAACCTCGTACTAAAATGAAATACATTTTGAGTAATTCAATATGTGCACAGTGTTTCCTGGGTTGTGTTTTGAGTTTCTGCAAAGTTTTCTATTTTATGATTTATATCGGTGGTCCCCAAACTACGGACCACGGGCCAGATACGGCCCGCCAGCGTCCAAAAAAAAGTCCCAAGTAAAAAAAAATATATTTTTTTATTATCATATATTTTTTTATCTGTCCTTTCTAGCCCATCCATTAATACATTTTCTACCCCAGGCAAATCATATTTGTCTAAAGATGCATTTACCTCTAGCCTGCCTACCGCTGTTTCCGGCATCTACAAAGTCATTAGAAGATACTTACTGATATGTAGGACTATTACATAGTTACTCTGCCGAGCTCTAGACAGCAGCGACACTCAACAACAACAACACTTCATTTCCAGACTATAAATACTGGTTTGCAAAAAAATATGTTTAACCCAAATAGGTGAAATGAGATCATCTCCCATGGCACACCAGACTGTATCCCGCGGCACAGTAGTTGAAAAACACTGCGGCAGGGGTCTCCAAACTACGGCCCAAAGGTCCCGCCAGCGTCCACAAATTAAAACAAAAATAAAAAAAATATTTTAATATGTAAAATATATATATATTATCTTTGAGAATCGATATGAGTACCGATCTACCTTAGTCAACTCAGTAGAAGGATTTAAGTCTCACCTTAAAGGCCTACTGACATGAGATGTTCTTATTTAAACGGGGATAGCAGCTCCATTCTATGTGTCATACTTCATCATTTCGCCATATTGCCATATTTTTGCTGAAAGGATTTAGTAGAGAACATCCACGATAAAATTAGCAACTTTTGGTCGCCAATAAAAATGCCTTGCCTGTACCGGAAGTAGCAGACGATGTGCGCGTGATGTCACGGGTTGTGGAGCTCCTCACATCTGAACATTGTTTACAATCATGGCCACCAGTAGCGAGAGCGATTCGGACCGAGAAAGCGACGATTTCCCCATTAATTTGAGCGAGGATGAAAGATTTGTGGATGAGGAAAGTTAGAGTGAAGCACGAGGAAAAAAAAAAAAGAGGCGAGGGCAGTGAGAGCGATTCAGGTGTTATTAGACACATTTACTAGGATAATTCTGGAAAATCCCTTATCTGATTATTGTGTTACTAGTGTTTTAGTGAGATTATAAAGTCATACTTGAAAGTCGTAGGGGTGTCTTGACCGCCAGTGTCTCTGATGGAAGCCATGGAGGAGCCGAGAAAGTCGCAGCTGTTGCAGGAGGATGCAAGCTCCGCTGATGTCTCCGGTAAGAGCTGACTTATTACCACAATTTTCTCACCGAAACCTGCCGGTTGACATGTGGTCGGGAAACATTTTTGCTTGACCGCTCTGTTCCATATTAAAGCTTCACAACAAACAAACAAACACCGGCTGTGTTTTGGTTGCTAAAGGCAGCTGCAATCCACCGCCTTCCACCAACAGCATTCTTCTTTGACGTCTCCATTATTAATTGAACAAATTGCAAAAGATTCATCAACACAGATGTCCAAAATACTGTGTAACTATGCGATTAAAGCAGACGACTTTTAGCCATGTGTGGTGCTGGGCTAATATGTCCCCTCCAACCAATAACATCACATGCACGCGTCAACATATAAGCGTCATCAAACTTAAAATTGCAATTTAGTAAACTAAACCGGCCGTATTGGCATGTCAATCAATCAATCAATCAATCAATCAATGTTTATTTATATAGCCCCAAATCACAAATGTCTCAAAGGACTGCACAAATCATTACGACTACAACATCCTCGGAAGAACCCACAAAAGGGCAAGGAAAACTCACACCCAGTGGGCAGGGAGAATTCACATCCAGTGGGACGCCAGTGACAATGCTGACTATGAGAAACCTTGGAGAGGACCTCAGATGTGGGCACCCCCCCCCCCCCCCCACCCCCCCTCTAGGGGACCGAAAGCAATGGATGTGGAGCGGGTCTAACATGATACTGGGAAAGTTCAATCCATAGTGGCTCCAACACAGTCGCGGGAGTTCAGTTCAAAACGGATCCAAGACAGCAGCGAGAGTCCCGTCCACAGGAAACCATCCCAAGCGGAGGCGGATCAGCAGCGTAGAGATGTCCCCAACCGATACACAGGCGAGCGGGCCATCCTGGGTCCCGACTCTGGACAGCCAGTACTTCATCCATGGTCATCGGACCGGACCCCCTCCACAAGGGAGGGGGGGACATAGGAGAAAAAAAAAAGAAGTGGCAGATCAACTGGTCTAAAAGGGTCTATTTAAAGGCTAGGGTATACAGATGAGTTTTAAGGTGAGACTTAAATGCTTCTACTGAGGTAGCATCTCATGTGTTGCAATGTTAATATTTCATCATTGATATATAAACTATCAGACTGCGTGGTCGCTAGTAGTGGCTTTCAGTAGGACTTTGAAACTCATTTATATACTCTAGCCTTTAAATAGACCCCCTTCTCAGACCAGTTGATCTGCCGTTTCTTTTCTTTTTCTCCTCTGTCCCCCTCTCCCTTGTGGAAGGGGTCCGGTCCGGTGGCCATGGATGAAGTACTGGCTGTCCAGAGTCGGGACCCAGGACTGACCTGTGTATCGGCTGGGGACATCTCTGCGCTGCTGATCCGCCTCCGTTTGGGATGGTTTCCTGCTGGGTCCACTATGGACGGGACTCTCGCTACTGAGTTGGATCCACTTTGGACTGGACTCTCACCATTATGTTAGATCCACTATGGATTGAACTTCCACAATATCATGTTAGACCCGCTCAACATCCATTGCTTTCGGTCCCCTAGAGCAGTGGTTCTCAAATGGGGGTACGCGTACCCCTGGAGGTACTTGAAGGTATGCCAAGGGGTATGTGAGATTTTTAAAAAATATTCTAAAAATAGCAACAATTCAAAAATACTTTATTAATATATTTATTAAATAATACTTCAACAAAATATATGAATGTAAGTTCATAAACTGTGAAAACAAAAATGCAACAATGCAATATTCAGTGTTGACAGCTAGATTTTTTGTGGACATGTTCCATAAATATTGATGTTAAAGATTTCTTTCTTTGTGAAGAAATGTTTAGAAGTAAGTTGATGAATCCAGATGGATCTCTATTACAATCCCCAAAGAGGGCACTTTAAGTTGATGATTACTTCTATGTGGAGAAATCTGTATTTATAATTGAATCACTTGTTTATTTTCAATCAATCAATGTTTATTTATATAGCCCCAAATCACAAATGGCTCAAAGGACTGCACAAACCATTACGACTACAACATCCTCGGAAGAACCCACAAAAGGGCAAGGAAAACTCACACCCAGTGGGCAGGGAGAATTCACATCCAGTGGGAGGCCAGTGACAATGCTGACTATGAGAAACCTTGGAGAGGACCTCATATGTGGGCAACCCCCCCCCCCCTCTAGGGGACCGAAAGCAATGAATGTCGAGCGGGTCTAACATGATACTGTGAAAGTTCAATCCATAGTGGCTCCAAGACAGCAGCGAGAGTCCCGTCCACAGGAAACCATCTCAAGCGGATCAGCAGCGTAGAGATGTCCCCAACCGATACAGGCGAGCGGTCCATTCTGGGTCCCGACGAGCGGTCCATCCTGGGTCTCGACTCTGGACAGCCAGTACTTCATCCATGGTCATCGGACTGGACCCCCTCCACAAGGGAGGGGGGGACATAGGAGAAAGAAAATAAGCGGCAGATATTTTTCAACAAGTTTTTAGTTATTTTTATATATTTTTTTCCAAATAGTTGAAGAAAGACCACTACAAATGAGCAATATTTTGCACTGTTATACAATTTAATAAATCAGAAACTGATGACATAGTGCTGTATTTTACTTCTTTATCTCTTTTTTTCAACCAAAAATACTTTGCTGTGATTAGGGGGTACTTGAATTAAAAACATGTTCACAGGGGGTTGAAAACCACTTCTCTAGAGGGGGGGGGGGGTTGCCCACATATGCGGTCCTCTCCAAGGTTTCTCATTGTCATCATTGTCACTGTCACCGACGTCCCACTGGAGTGAGTTTTTCCTTGCCCTTAAGTGGGCTCTACCAAGGATGTCATTGTGGTTTGTGCAGCCCTTTGAGACACTGGTGATTTAGGGCTATATAAATAAACATTGATTGATCCGCACATCAGACCAGTACATGTGTTTATGCAACTAATTACACACTGTAATGTTTTTTTTGTTTTTCTTTGATTATTTCCCTGCCCTCCCAACTGGAGTGAGTCAGATGATGGGAAGCAGAGGAAGAGGAAGAAAAACAGCGTCGGAGGAGGAGGAGGAACAACGTCAAAGGCGCAGCGTCCTGCTTCTCCACCCACCAGCGACGCCACATTAAGGTAAGATCTATTCTTTTTATTTTTTTTTCATATTTTTTTAAATGCAGTATGCAAATGAGCGTGGAATTCCCGTCAAGTGACAACAAATAGGAAAGCGCGGGAGGTTGAGTTGCTTTCAGCGAGGAGGGACGCAGAGAGGCGCACAGATGGGGTGAGTCTTGCGTAACACACACGCCTTTTGCCGCATCCATTCGCCTTCGGTCGACATTGGGGGAAAAAAAGCAACGCAAGCTTTGTATTTTGCGGAGTTATGCAGCCCGCCGGCGCCATTACTCGTCGTTTTAATGCGCTCTTTTGCCGCCATCTGGAAGCTCTCTTAAACACCCGAAACATCCGCCCCGCCTCGACGCTGTTGTGGTACTATCTTCTTTTTCCTCCTATTTTATTAATTACATAATTGTATATATTGGTGTTTTGTGTTGAAAGAGAGAATACAGACCGGAAGTGGAATTGTATATATTGGTGTTTTATGCTGAAAGAGAGAATACAGACCGGAAGTGGAATTGTATATATTGGTGTTTTATGCTGAGATAAGAGAATACAGACCGGAAGTGGAATTGTATATATTGGTGTTTTATGCTGAAAGAGAGAATACAGACCGGAAGTGGAATTGTATATATTGGTGTTTTATGCTGAGATAAGAGAATACAGACCGGAAGTGGAATTGTATATATTGGTGTTTTATGCTGAAAGAGAGAATACAGACCGGAAGTGGAATTGTATATCTTGGTGTTTTGTGCTGAGATAAGAGAATACAGACCGGAAGTGGAATTGTATTTATTGGTGTTTTTGTGCTGGGATGCGAGAATGCAGATTGGAAGTGGAATAGTATATATTGGTGTTTTATGCTATGATACGAAAATACAGACCGGAAGTGGAATTGTATTTATTGGTGTTTTATGCTGAGATGCGAGTATACAGACCGGAATTGGAATTGTATTTATTGGTGTTTTTGTGCTGGAATGCGAGAATGCAGATTGGAAGTGGAATTGTATATATTGGTGTTTTTGTCCTGAGATACAAGAATACAGACTGGAAGTGGAAATGTATATATTGGTGTTTTATGCTGCGATGCGAGAGCCCGAAGTGGAATTGTATATATTGGTGTTTTATGCTGAGATGCGAGAATACAGACTGAAAGTGGAATTGTATATATTGGTGTTTTTGTGCTGGGATGTGAGAATACAGACCGGAAATGGAATTGTATATATTGGTGTTTTATGCTGAGATGCGAGAATACAGACCGGAAGTGGAATTGTATTTATTGGTGTTTTTGTGCTGGAATGCGAGAATGCAGATTGGAAGTGGAATTGTATATATTGGTGTTTTTGTCCTGAGATACAAGAATACAGACTGGAAGTGGAATTGTATATATTGGTGTTTTATGCTGCGATGCGAGAATACAGACCGGAAGTGGAATTGTATATATTGGTGTTTTATGGTGAGATGTGAGAATACAGACCGAAAGTGGAATTCTATATATTGGTGTTTTTGTGCTGGGATGAGAGAATACAGACCGGAAGTAGAATTGTATATATTGGTGTTTTTGTCCTGAGATACAAGAATACAGACCGGAAGTGTAATTGTATATATTGGTGTTTTATGCTGCGATGCGAGAATACAGATTGAAAGTGGAATTGTATATATTGGTGTTTTTGTGCTGGAATGCGAGAATACAGACCGGAAGTGGAATTGTATATATTGGTGTTTTATGGTGAGATGCGAGAATACAGACCGGAAGTGGAATTGTATATATTGGTGTTTTATGGTGAGATGCGAGAATACAGACCAAAAGTGGAATTGTATATATTGGTGTTTTTGTGCTGGGATGTGAGAATGCAGATTGGAAGTGGAATTGTATATATTGGTGTTTTTGTCCTGAGATACAAGAATACAGACTGGAAGTGGAATTGTATATATTGGTGTTTTTGTGCTGGGATGCGAGAATACAGACCGGAAGTGGACATGTATACATTGGTGTCATTATGCTGAGATGCGAGAATACAGAGCGGAAGTGGAATTGTATAATTTGGTGTTATTGTGCTGAGATGCGAGAATACAGAGCGGAAGTGGACATGTATACATTGGTGTCATTATGCTGAGATGCGAGAATACAGAGCGGAAGTGGAATTGTATAATTTGGTGTTATTGTGCTGGGATGCGAGAATACAGAGCGGAAGTGGAAGCGGGGGAGTCAGGGAGGGGGGTTGTTGGACTGACAGCAGCCCCAAGTCAGCATTAGAGACATTTCCATTTTAAGTGGACATGAAATATGTGATGCTAATGGAAGATGAGTGCAGCACAGAAGCCTGTAGTTATTAGAAACCAGGGATTAAACAACAACAACACATTTATGAGCCAGGAGGAGTCTGTGTGGAAGAAAGACCTCATTGCAACGGACATAGCGTTCCATAAGCCGCTTATAGCAGTATTTTATTAACGAACGTACTCAGGAGTGACATTCACGCTGACTTTGCCGGAAATATTATTGTCCGATTATGTCACTGAGACATAGACCTGAACGGTGCATTTTTACATACAGTAGGGGTCTCCAAACTACGGTCTTAGGGTGGGATCCAGCCCGCCGATGTCCACAAACTGTCCCGCGGGACGTCCCAAATTAAAAGGAAAATAATAATTTTAACAGTTAAATACATATTTTAACTGTCATACAAGTGTGAGGAATCAAGCACTCTTAATGTCATTTAAAGTTTTATTTTGAAACGTGATAGATTTGTAATGGTCATACAAGTGTGAGAAATCAAGCATTCTTAAAGTCATTTAAGCTTTATTTTGAAAAGTGATGTATAGATTCTGAACTGTCATACAAGTGTGAGGAATCAAGCACTCCTAATCTCATTTAAAGTTTTATTTTGAAAAGTGATTGATTCTTAACGGTCATACAAGTGTGAGGAATCAAGCACTCCTAATGTAATTTAAAGTTTTATTTTGAAAATAATCATATAGATTCTTTACAGTCATACAACTTTGAGGAATCAAGCACTCTTAATGCCATTTAAAGTTTTATTTTGAAAAGCGATTGATTCTTAACTGTCATACAAGTGTGAGGAATAAAGCACTCTTAAGGTAATTGAAAGTTTTATTTTGAAAATAATTATATAGATTCTTAACGGTCATATAAGAGTAAGGAATGAAGCACTCTTAATGTCATTTGAAGTTTTATTTTGAAACGTGATAAATAGATTCTTAACTGTCATACAAGTTTGAGGAATCAAGCACTCTTAATGTCATTTGAAGTTTTATTTTGAAAAGTGATAGATTTGTAACGGTCATACAAGTGTGAGGAATCAAGCACTCTTAATGTCATTTAAAGTTTTATTTTGAAAATCAATTGATTCTTAACTCTCATACAAATGTGAGGAATCATGCACTCCTACGGTAATTGAAAGTTTTATTTTGAAAATAATTATATAGATTCTTAACGGTCACACAAGAGTAAGGAATCAAGCACTCTTAATGTCATTTGAAGTTTTATTTTGAAAAGCGATTGATTCTTAACTGTCAAACAAGTGTGAGGAATCAAGCACTCTTAAGGTAATTGAAAGTTTTATTTTGAAATTAATTATACAGATTCTTAACGGTCATATAAAAGTAAGGAATGAAGCACTCTTAATGTCATTTGAAGTTTTATTTTGAAAAACGATTGATTCTTAACGGTCATACAAGTGTGAGGAATCTAGCACTCCTAATGTTATTTAAAGTTTTATTTTGAAAATAATTATATTGATTCTTTACAGTCATACAAGTTTGAGTAATCAAGCACTCTTAATGTCATTTGAAGTTTTATTTTGAAAAGTGATAGATTTGTAACGGTCATACAAGTGTGAGGAATCAAGCACTCTTAATGTCATTTAAAGTTTTATTTTGAAAAGTGATAGATTTGTAACAGTCATACAAGTTTGAGTAATCAAGCACTCTTAATGTCATTTAAAGTTTTATTTTGAAAAGTGATGTATAGATTCTGAACCGTCATACAAGTGTGAGGAATCTAGCACTCCTAATGTTATTTAAAGTTTTATTTTGAAAATAATTATATTGATTCTTTACAGTCATACAAGTGTGAGGAATCAAGCACTCTTAATGTCATTTGAAGTTTTATTTTGAAAAGTGTTGAATGATCAGTAATATATTGATGTGTTTTCCCAGTGAGAACCAGTCCAGACCTGGGATGCTTCACCAGGACCAACATCTGGCCTACGGAGGTCAAGGCAACAACAATCGCTCCTCCTCGTTGCCAAACAGGAAGTACGACCAGGACGGCAACTTCAACTTCCTGTCCGACAAAGACGACCTATCAGGAACAGGCGATGAGAATCAGAACCGCCAGCGTCCTTGCAAACTGGGTCCTCTGGGCCCCGACCCCGCCCACTCGTCCTCCCACAGAAACTCTGGGGTCCTGTCGCCTCGTTCCCGCCTGCCCTGCTGGAGCACGCTGGACCCCCTGCCGGAAATCGAACACGGGGACGACGGGTCCGGCCGCGTGCCGCCCGATGGTGCGGAGGAAAGGAGGCTGGAGGAGGAGGAGGAGGAGGAGGGTCATCAGCGGGAGAAAATGGAAGTTGTCAGGAAGAGGAGCAGCATCCCGAGCAGGCAGGAGATGGAGGAGATGATGATGCTTGAGAAGGACGAGGAGTGGGGGGACAGCGAGTCTGACTCGGACTCTGGCGGCAGCATGTCCTCCCTCACCATGGAGACCAGGGCCGACTGGATGTCCTCAGGAGGATGGGACCGCATGGGAGTCGGGGAGCCCAGACTGAGCCAGCAGGACTTGGACTCCAGGAGGGGCAGCTCCAGAGAAGCCTCATCCTCCTCCTCCTCATCCTCCGCCGCCGCCGCCGCACGCCGACGAAGCCTGGGCCGCAAGTCCTTGTCCATGTCCAGGAGCAACCTGGAAGACCTCCTGGAGGAAGGGGCGGAGGATCCGCGCCGCCAGTCCACCGACTCGGACAACGGCGAGGCCCCCGAGCTCCTGGACGCCGTGTGGACGCTGCGGGACCGCGAGAGGTTCAAGGCGCAGGAGATGGAGAAACACCAGGTGCAGCTGACCATGTACCGCCGCCTGGCGCTGATCCGCTGGGTCCGCACCCTGCAGGGCCGCGTCCAGGAGCAGCAGAACCGGCTGCAGTCCAGCTTCGACGTCATCCTCACCAACAGGAAGGAGCTGCTGCGCATGGGCGCCGCCGTCATCAACGCCGCGCCCGCCGCTGCTGTGGGACAATCGTAGGACCCACGGAACATTCCTGTCCACTAGGCGGCGCTGTAACCCTTAGACGTAAGACCACTCATAGCCAATCAGAAGACTTGAAAGCAGCGTCACTCATGGAACTACAGAACCAACGTCCACTGCTGTGGACATTTGTCTTTTGTTTTTCAGTGGATGTTTGTCTTTTGTTCATTTTTTCAAAATGTACAACTGAAACAAAAAATAGACCAAAACACTAACGTCCACTGCAGTGGACATTTGTCTTTTGTTTTTTAGTGGACATTTGTCTTTTGTTTTTTTTTCAAAATGTACAACTGAAACAAAAATACACCAAAACACCAACGTCCACTGCAGTGGACATTTGTCTTTTTTTTTTTTCTTTCCAAAATGTACAACTGTAGCAGAATATAGACCTAAACACCAATGTCCACTGCAGTGGACATTTGTCTTTTGCATATGAGTGCTTTTTTTTTTTTTTTTTAAATGTACAACCAACAAAAAATAGATCGAAAAAAACAATGTCCACTGCAGTGGACATTTGTCTTTTGCTTTTTTTCAAAATGTACAACTGTTACAAAAAATAGTACAAAAAAACAACGTCCACTGCAGTGGACATTTGTCTTTTGAATAAGAGTGCTTTAAAAAAAAAAAAAAAGTACAACTGTAACAAAAAATTTACCAAAAACCAACGTCCACTGCAGTGGACATTTGTCTTTTTTTTTTTTTTTTCTAAATGTACAACTGTAGCAGAAAATAGACCTAAACACCAATGTCCACTACGTCCACTGCGAAAGACGAATGTCCACTGCAGTGGACAGTTGTCTTTCGCATAAGAGTGGTGTTGTTTTTTTTCAAAATGTACACCTGTAACAAAAAATTGACCCGAAAAACTATGTAGATTACAGTGGACATTTGTCTTTTGCATAAGGGTTTATATATATATATATATATATATATATTATTTTTTTTTCAAATTGTACAACTGTGACAAAAAATAGACAGAAAAACCAAAGTCCACTGTCTTTTTCTTTTTTTTCTTTTCTTCAAAATGTACAACTGTAACAAAATACCACCGTCCACTGTAGTGGACGTTTGTCTTTTGCATCACAATGCTTTTGTTCAAAATGTGCACTTGTAACACTCTTTTGTCCACTGCAGTGGATGTTTGTTTTTTTGGTCTATTTTTTTGTTACAGTTGTTCATTTTGAAAAATAATGTCCACTGCAGTGGACATTTTTGTATTTTTTTTTTAACATTTAAAACTGTACCAAAAAATAGACCCAAAAACCATGTCCACTACAGTAGAAATTGGTCTTTTGTGAAAAGTGTTTTGTTTTTTGTTTTTTTCCCAAAGTGTACAACTGTTACAAAAAATAGACCAAAAAACAAACGTCCACTGCAGTGCACAAAAGAGTGGAGGGAACTTAGATGTTGAGTTCCAGTTGCAGCAACAGCATATATAATAAGTGTAGAGTACAGTGGAGATCATGGCTCCACCAGACTCTTCTATCTATACTCACCTAAGAGCCGGCGTCCACTGGAGTGGACGTTTGTGTTTTGCATAAAAGGGCTTTCTTTTGTGTGACAAAATCAAACGTCCACCAGAGTGGACAAACGTTGAAGTGGCTAGCACATATATGATCCCCTGTCCTTGCAGCGATGTACAGTAGGTTCCAGTAGCAGCAACACCATATATAGCATGCACACTATTTTGCTATGTATATTCTCTTAAAAGCCAGCGTCCACTGCAGTGGACATCTGTGTTTGTCTAAAATGTGGACTTTCGACCAGGACCAAACGTCCACTGCAGTGGACACGGGGATAAGGACGATATCACACTATGAAGGCGCAACAAGCATGTAGTACATGTCCAAGGTTCTGTTGTTATAGAATTTGTTACACTCCATTATTTATTATTGAAACACGACTTGATTTAAAGTCACAGTACGACTTTAAAAAAGTATGTGAAAGTTTTTTCTTTGTCTCAAAAAACATTTTAGATTAGAGGGAATTTAATTGAAGCTCTCCGCTTTGTAGATTTTGGGTAAAAAATAAATTTTCCGGTGGATTGTAATAGAAGATACTTGCCAACCGTCCCGATTTTTCCTGGAGACTCAGGAATTTTAGTGCCCATTTCTGCCGATTTCCACCCGGACAACAATATTGGGGGCGTGCCTTAAAGGGACTGCCTTCAGCGTCCTCTGCAACCTGCCGTCACGTCTGCTTTTTGTCCACAGTAACAGCGTGTCTGCCCAGTCACATAATATATGCCGCTTTTACACATACACATAAGCGAATGCAATGCATACTTGGTCGACAGCCATACAGGTCACACTGAGGGTGGCCGTATAAACAACTTTAACACTGTTACAAATATGCGCCACACTGTGAACCCACACCAAACAAAAATGACAAACACATTTCGGGAGAACATCCGCACCGTAACACAACAGAACAAATAACCAGAAATTTCCAAAACAGAAAGTGCAAGATTGTCGGAGACATTTTAAAACAAGCTATTAGTGCACTTTTGTGCATGATGTCACTAAGATGACATATCAAAACTACGGATGTCCGATAATATCGGTCTGCCGATATTATTGGCCGATAAATGCTTTAAAATGTAACATCGGAAATTATTAGTTTTAGTAAAATTTGCGACTCTTTTAAACGCGGCTGTGTACACGGAGGCAGGGAGAGGTACAGAACACTAATCATTAAAGGCACTGTCTTTCCGTACCGGCAAAGTCACACATTATTTACAGCTTTTCATGCACACGAGTGAATACAAGGCATACTTGGTCAGCTACCATACATGTCACACTGAGGATGGCCGTATAAACAACTTTAACACTGTTACAAATATGCGCCACACTGTGAACCCACACCAAACAAGAATGACAAACACATTTCGGGAGATCTTCCGCACCGTAACACAACAGAACAAATAACCAGAAATTTCCAAAACAGAAAGTGCAAGATTGTCGGAGACATTTTAAAACAAGCTAATAGTGCACTTTTGTGCATGATGTCACCAAGATGACGTATCAAAACAAGGGATGTCCGATAATATCGGTCTGCTGATATTATCGGACGATAAATGCTTTAAAATGTAATATCGGAAATTATCGGTATCAGTTTCAATTGGTAAAATTTGTGACTATTTTAAAGGCGGCTGTGTACACGGAGGCAGGGAGAGGTACAGAACACCACTGATCATTAAAGGCACTGTCTTTCCGTACCGGCCAAGTCACACAATATTTACAGCTTCTCATGCACACGAGTGAATGCAATGCATACTTGGTCAACAGCCATACAGGTCACACTGAGGGTGGCCGTATAAAAAACTTTAACACTGTTACAAATATGCACCACACTGTGAACCCACACCAAACAGGAATGACAAACACATTTCGGGAGATCTTCTGCATTGTAACACAACATAAACACAACAGAACAAATACCCAGAATCCCTTGCAGCACTAAATCTTCCGGGACGCTACCAACAACCCCCCCCCAGACCTCCTGAATTCGGAGGTCTCAAGGTTGGCAAGTATGCAATAGAAGAAAGAAACCGACACCTTCATGTCGCTTCCCAACCTACACAGTGAAGTTTTACAAGCCTTCTGCTTAGTAAGATCAAAGACAGCTTTTGTCCTCTCGCCAGGACCTCATGGCAACACAAAAGTTTTGCGATAACTTAGCTGTATCGTCCACTTTTTCAGCCATTAAAAAAACTAACTAATAGAAGTTGGAGAAAAAAAAAAGTTTTTCCTTTTAAATGCACTTGGGGGGGAAAAACCTTGCTAAAATGGAAGTTTGCTAACATTAAGTCACACTAAAACCGAAGCATTTTTTTTTTAAATACTTGGTTTGCTTGGAATTTAGGACCATCCGAGGTCCTTTTGTGTAACCTTTTTTGGACATTTTAACAACATGCAATCATTTATTTATTTTTTGTCGACGTTGTCAAAACCATCCGCTGTATGTAGAGACCAAGCTGTAGAAATCAATAATAAGTCGATCAATAAATATCTCATTAAGTGCTGTGTCTTGCTTGTTAGAAACCAGTCTTTATTAGGGACCGAATGTCCCTTTGGGACAGAGGACCCTATTGTGTTTCTAAGGTTTTATTATTCCGCCGCCTCTTTGAGCTGTAATTTGACCCCCTTAACATGCTTCAAAACTCACCATGTTTGACACACACATCAGGACTTGCAATAATTGCCATCTAATAAAAAACCAAACCCCAAAACTCAAAATTGCGCTCTAGCGCCTCCTGGGAATAAAACACAGACAAAACTGGTCTTGGAAAGAAAACACAGACAAAACTGCTTGTAACTTCCGGTAGAAAGGCCGTAGAGACATGAAACAAAAATTCTATGTAGGTCTCACTTAGACCTACATTTCATTCATTGACATCCTTTAGCAAAAATCAACAAGAAGTTGGAAATTACCGCTTCAAAAACCCGTCACCTTTTTTCAAACATTATCTCCTCTGAGCGCATTTGTTGTGTCGGCTTGAAACTCGCACAGGAAAGAGATTGAACCCTTCTGATTAAAAGTTGCGCAAAGAGTTTTTCTAACTGCTCCGGTTTTGATTTTACGAGCCTTCAAAGGACTGCTGCGCTGCTGCCGTCTCAAGATGGCCGCTTAAAAGCAGGAAGCACCAGCGTGACCATACAATGCAGAGAAGGCAGGTAATGTGCAGGTAAAGATATGTTGACTGGGTGAAAGGAGGAGGCACCAGTTGGACACCAGGATACAGAGAAGGTAGGTAAAGATATTTTGTCTGGGTGATGGCAGGAAGCACCAGCGTGTATGGGTGACAGAAAGAAGCACCGGTGTGACCCCAGGATGCAGGGAAGGTAGGTAAAGTGCAGGTAAAGATATGTTGAATGGCTAAAGGCAGGAAACGCCAGCAAAAGTCGGTCCCGTCCTTCGTTGCTTGCAGCTTTAATTTGTTGTTGTGTTGCTAACGACTCCATATTTAGCACACAGTCGTCGTTTTCTGCCTAATCAGCATATTTATCGACGTGCCCCCTCGCTGCCGGGTCCTGATGTCCTTTCAGCGAACAATTGCGTCTTTGTCCCGCCAATAAAAGTTGGCCTGTGTGGGGGTCCGTCACGCGGGTTCCGGGAGTGTGTGTTCTGATGCGAGCCCCCCGGCTCTGACGTCCGTCATCTCCCTCCCCGTGTGTGTTCACGGAGATACCACGCGCTTAATCTCCAGTCAAATTGTGTGTGTGTGCAGAAAGAAGCCCTGCGGGGTCAAAAAAAGGGGGTCCCGCTTGGTACGGGAGAGCCAAGGCCCAGGGCGAGTTGGGAGATAATCCCTGGCTGGGCCCTCAAACGCTCCCCTATGTTCTTCTTCTTCTTCTTCTTCTTCTTCTCTTATCGCCTCTTTGTGGGTTTGCACAAGCAGAAGGATAACATGTTTACGCCGTTTCGCACGGGGCCGCGTGGAGAAGCAGGACATCGGGAGAACAAACGTGGCTTTTGAGGAGGATTTGTTCGAGGCGAAAGACGATTTCAAGGTTTCAAGCGACTCGGGACAGAGACATTGTGTCATTACAGCATGCACACGCCTGGCTGTAATTGCAGCGGTTAATGCACATTGTTAATTGACACAAACAATGTGTTCAACAGACACTTATTATTGTGTGAATGCTCCAAAACATTCACACAAATGTTTTTCCACACCAAAATGTAACTATTTATTATTCAACTTATTGTCTGAAGGCTTCAAAGCATTCACACATGGTTTTCCACAACAAAATTAATATATTTATTGTGTAGATGCTTTGGAGCGTTCACACAATAAATAGATACATTTGGGTTTTCTACACCCAAATTCAACTATTTATTGCGTGAATGCTCCAAAGCATTCACCGATTGGTTTTCTACACCAAAATGCATTTATTTATTGTGTGAATGCTACAAAGCATTCACACATATGTTATTTTCTACACCAAAATTAATCTATTTAATCAACTTCAACTTATCGTGTGAATGCTCCAAAACATTCACACATATGGTTTTCCAAACCAAAATGTAACTATTTATTATTCAACTTATTGTCTGAAGGCTTCAAAGCATTCACACATATGGTTTTCCACAACAAAACTAATATATTTATTGTGTAGATGCTTTGGAGCATTCACACAATAATAATAAATGGATGAATTTTGGTGTAGAAAACCAAAATGTATCTTTTTATTGTGTGAACGCTCCAAAGCATCTACACAATAAATAGATGCGTTCTGGTGTAGAAAACCATTGCGTAAAAAAAAATAATTCATATTGTTGTACACTTTTTTTTTTGGCTGAACTTCAGTCCTAAATAAAAAATAGCAAGCTTGTTATGAAAATAAAAATAAACCTTTTAAATGCCCATTTCATCCAATTATGCGGTTATTTGATATAGAATTTTTTTTTTTATTAAATAAATACATAAGTAATTTTAAAAAAATCAGTCAAATACATTTTGAGGCATTATACATTGATTAAAAAAAGAAGATTTATAGGATTATAGTTTAATGACAAATTGTACATTATGGAAACGTCACACCAGGAATTGTAATCGAGTTGTTGTAAGAATCACATCCCTAAATATAATTTCTAATATATGTATAATAATTTTTATAGAGGCAAATTCTGTTTTTCCAATTTTTGGGGTGGTGTCATTATATATTTTTATATATTTAATTAAATTTGTAAAAATATAAACTACAAAAAAATATATGTTGTGTTTTGGCTGTGTTTCCCCAATTTTTTTTTTTTTTAAATGACATTTTTAAGGGTCATTCCACTAAATCCTTGCCAGGAAATAAAATGTATAAATGCACACTAAAACTAACGGTAACATATTTTTGGTTATTAAACAAAGGGGCGGGCATATTGATCCAGTTGCATATTTATTCAATGCAATAAAAAATATTATTGTAAAGTATCTATAACTGTGGACAAATATCATTTGTCACCTGTCCCCTTTTCCTAAAATGAGCTTGACCATGAATTAAAATCATTTGAATCCTTCAGAAATATATATATATATATATATGTATATATATGTATATATATATTTATATATATATATATATATATATATATATATATATATATATATATATATATATATGTACACATATATATTTATTGTTTATTTAATTATTATTTTTTTTTTTTACATATATTTAGTTGAAAACCACTTGTTTCACTCACACTTAACACATTAGCCCCTCTGAAAACTTTAAATAAGTGATCATTCATTTAAATTATTAAAAATAAATATAAGCAAATTGTGGTTTAATTCTCATTTATATCATTTTTAATTTTATATTTGATTTTATTAATCAAATAATAATAATTATATATACATATAATAACTATATATATATACATATATATATATATATAATTATTACTCATTTTATAATTGTTTTATTGTATATTTAATTTTATTAAATATAATTATATATACATATACCGGTATGTTTAAACAAAAAAAATATATATAATTATATTCATATATATATATATATATATATATATATATATATATAACTATTATTAAAAATATATACACAATAAATATATATGTACATATATAATTATTATTAATTGATTAATAAAATCAAATATAAAATAATAATAAAATGAGTAATAATAATTATATATATACATATACTGTATACATATAGTTATGTATATAATTAATATTAATTGATGAATAAAATCAAGTAAAAATGTAATGAGTAATATATATATATATATATATATGTATATAAATACAGATATAATTATTATTAATTAATGAAATCAAAAATTAAATAATAATAAAATGAGTCATAATAATATATATATAGTTATTATATATATAATTATTATTAACTGATGAATAAAATCAAATATAAAATAAAAAAATAATAAAATTAATAATAATAATTATATATACTATATATATATATATATATATATATATGTAATTATTATTTATTGATTAATAAAATCAAATATAAGATAAAAAAAATTATAAAATGAGTATATATATATATATATATATATGTATTACAGTATGTATTTATACATTTCTGATAGTTTTTATTTTTAAGGATGAATCATAACTTGTAGTCTGTGGGTGACTTAATGTTAATGATCATTATTTGTATGATTAGTTGGAAAGCCGTCCTCCGCTTGAAAAGTAAAAAATCATTTGTAGCTGACAGAAAGCATTAAAGATGTAAAGTTTGAGGAATAATACTCGACAATAAAGACTATTTTGGATCACACAGCTGGGCTTTGTGGAGCAAACTCATGTCCACGTGGGGAACTTTCCTCTTTTGTTACACGATCCAAAATAGCTCATCGCAAACATTTGTTTCTTGTTGGTGTCACAAGGTTGTGAGTCAGTGTGGAGCTGCAGCACAACACACACACACACACACTGCAAATTTCATTAAAAAAACAAAACAAATAATGGTACATTTACTTCCGGCGTGTGTGACCTTTGACCTCGATGTAACATCAACTAAGTATGTATTGAAAGAGGTCAAGGAGACGTATGAACAATGTCCACTAGAGGGCGACACTAGACAACAGCAACGTTATTAATATGCCAGCCTGTCATTGGCGGCAGTTTTCCTTCTTAGACGCTAGAGGGCAGCATTGCGAGCTAAATGTACTATTTTGCCACATTAACGATGACATGTTGCTCCTATTAAATGCGTTTTTTTTTGTAATGTTTTGATTATAAAACTTTTTAGGACAACATGCCACTTTCTGTTCTTAGTGTTGTTATAAAGTAGATGTTTTGATGTGTTTTAAGAAAAATAAACATAAGAATTTTGAACAAAACAATGGTTGATGGTTTGAATCCGGGGTGTTCAAAGTTCTAAGAATGTATTTACTCGGCACAAAAATAAAGAAAAAAAAGGTGGAAGGAGAAGAAGTTAAATGTTTTTAATAATGACACAAAGTAGGCTGTTTAAAAAAAAAAAAGAACTACCTTATTTCCTTGAATTGCCGCCGGGTATATAGTATGCACCTGCCTAGAATTACTGCCGGGTCAAACTCGCTTAGCAAAATAATTAGTGCATGCTTAGTATTACCGCCGGGTCAAACTCGTCACGTCACGAGTGACACTTCACCTGTCATCATTTCCAAAATGGAGGAGGCTGATTTCAATCATTTGAAATCGCATAAAGGGAAGAAGATTAAGAGCTATTCAGTAGGATTTAAGGTCCAAGCTATTGAATATGCTAAAAAGAACAGTAAGCAGCTATGTTTTATTAATACACCGTAGCTGTGTGTGTCAAATATGAGTCATTAAATGACTCCGGCCTCCCGGTGGTAGAGGGCGCTAGTGATCCTTCTTGCAACTACTCGGCTGCAGAAGAAGTGACAATGAGTGAGGTGATATGTGCACGACGGACCTTTTAGGATGTAACACCACTACTACTATGCTGGCTATGTAAACAACCGGGCTGAAATGAAGCATGTTCCAGTCCTAAATACCCAGTGTATTATTTATACAACAACACTTCATGGTGGCAGCGGTGGGATAAAGAGATCACCCACGGAGCAGAACGGGAGGGGGAGTTGTCCGAGGATAATTCTGTCGTCGCCTGCCACATAATTTTTAGTTGCTTGCCACATCATTACGTATTTGTGACCCTACACATCACTTTTAGTAGTTTGCCACATCACTTTTATTGGTCTGCCACATCATTTTAAAAGGCACAGAACATCATTTTAAGTGAGCCAACACATAATTTTAAATGGCCCTTTTAAGTGGTCCGCAACTTCATTTTTAGTGACCCAACACATCACTTTTAGTGGCTTGCCATAACATTTTTGTGGCCCAACACATCATTTTTAGTGGCTTTCAGTATCACTTTTAGTGGCTTGCCACATCATCTTTATTGGTCTGCCACATCATTTTAAGAGCCTCCCAACATCATTTTAACTGGCCCAACACATCAATTTTAACTTGCCATTTATGTGGCTTATCACATCATTTTTAGTGGCCCAACACATCACTCTAGTGGCTCAAAATGAAATTGGCTTGCCACTTAATTCTATGTGGCCTGCAAAAGTCTGGAAATAATGAAGCACTTTCTGGTTAAATCCTTTTCACCTTTAAGAAGTCTATAACCATCCATCTGTACATAAAATAATTGTGTAACGAGGCCGTGCTACGTTACAAGCGGCCTGCTGAGAGTGGCCCCCAATGAAACGCTGCAGTGTGGTGGAGATTTGTGCAAGGAAACCTGCAACAGTGTCCTTAAGTGCTGTTCAACACCTCTTCTTCTGCACAATATTTGTCATGTTACACTCATGCTGTGGCCAAGGCTTCAGCTGGTGTGTGTGTGTGTGTGTGCGTGTGTGTGTGTGTGTGTGTGTGTGTGTGTGGGGGGGGGGGGGGGGGGGGTCTTTTTTGAACATAGAAATGCATATAGAAGCTATCAGAGTCTCCCTGGCCCTTCTCTCCTCTGCCTGATGTGCTGTGACAGTGTGTGAGCCTGCAGCACTCTGCTGGCGTGGAAACAATCAGCTTTGACAGAAAGGGGGTGGAGGAGGTGATGCTGGTGGTGTGGGGGGGGGGGGGGGTGTGGGGGTGAGGAAGGGTGGAGGGAAGTTGCGGCCGGAGGCTCGGTCGGGTATGATGAACTGGATAGAAAGACTTGTCGACTGAGGCGAGAGCTCAGGATGCATGGAAAAAGTGCCAATGATGTCTATTTACTGTGGAACCTCCCAAGTTGCACAAAAATATGAAAACAAGAAAAATCAGTATACCTTATACTGTAAAAAAAATTAAAAATTAAAAAAGTGAGTAGATTTTACGGTAAAGGAAAAAAAAGTGCTGCTTTGTCGCCTGAAGTTGAGCATAATAATAAAAATGGTCATGTTTTTCAACTTTCAGAAATACATTGTAAAAAATTATTTTAGGGTAAAAAGTGGCACAGCAGTTACAGTAGAAATAAAAGCAGTAAAGTTTTTTCTACGTGCAGTAAAAACTTCTGTAGATATTTCAGTAAAAAATAAATAAAAATGGGCTGCTTTGTCACCTGAATTTGAGCATAATAATAACAATGGTCATGTTTTTCAACTTTCAGGAATACATTGTAAAAAATTATTTTAGGGTAAAGTGGCACAGCAGTTACAGTAGAAATAAAAGTGGTAACGTTTTTCTATGTGGAGTAAAAACTACAGTAGATATTTCAGTAAAAAAAAAAAAAGTGCTGCTCGGTCACCTGAAGTTGAGTATAATAATAACAATGGTCATGTTTTTCAAATTTCCGGAATACATTGTAAAAAATAATTTTAGGGGAAATAGTGGCACCGTAGTTACAGCAGAAATCAAAGCGGTAAAGTATTTTCTACGTGCAGTAAAAACTACTGTAGATATTTTAGTAAAAAAAAAAAAAAATGGGCTGCTCGGTCGCCTGAATGTGAGCATAATAATAACAATGGTCATGTTTTTCAACTTTCAGAAATACATTGTAAAAAATTATTGGCACCTCAGTTACAGTAGAAATAAAAGCCGTAAGTTTTTTTTAGGTGTAGTAAAACTACTGTAGATTTTAACGTAAAAGCCAGGATTTTCTAGTAAAAAAAAAGAAAGTGTTTTCCTGTTTACGGTAATAACAGATTTTACAGTCAAAACCATGCATGCAGCTTAGAAGACATCATTTAAAAAAAATAATTGTAATTGTATTTATTTATTAATTTCTTTATCTAATTTATTTTTTGGGGGGAGGGGGCGTCTGTTTCTCAGTACTTTTATTATGATGAGCGACTCAATCCTAACGTTAACACAACATGCTTTTTGACAACAATCCATCAATGCTGGGTTCTGTTGTTGATTTGACCATTGAGTTTTGGTCATTTTCTAACCAATATTCTACAACACAAATACAACAATCGAACAACATGCTTTTTGTCAACGTTCCTTCAACGTCAGGTTATGACACTTCTTTTACCTTAATCATTTGGTCATTTTTCAACCAATATTCTTCAACACAAAAACAACGTTGAAACAACTTTCTTTTTGACCAATTGTATTCAATATCAGATTGTGACGTTGATTTGTTCTTAAAATTGTGGTCATTTCCTAACCAATATTCTACAACACAAATACAACGTTGAAACAACATGCCTCTTGACGACGTTTAATCAATATTAGGTTCGGGCGTTGATTTGATCATTGAATTTTGGTCATTTTCCAACAGATATTCTACAACACAAATACAACGTTGGAACAGAATCAGAATCAACATGAATTTTGACGACATTTAATCAAAATTGGGTTCTGACGTTGATTTGACCATTGAAATGTGGTCATTTTCCAACCGATGTTCTACAACACAAATACAACATTGAAACAACGTGCTCTTTGACGACTTTTATTCAATATCAGGTTGATTTGACCATCGAATTTTGGTCATTTTCCAACCAATATTCCACAACAATTCTACAAGAAGGTTGAAACAATATGCTTTTTGACAACGTTGTCACACCGCGGTTTGTTTTTCTGTCTTGTGATCTATGTGTTTTATTTTGAAAAGCTACCCTCTTCTTTCAGATCACGGGTCCTTCCTCTTGTGTCACCAGTCTGACGTCATCCTTGATTCCTGATTGTTTCCACCTGTTCCCCATCACTCTCACATCCTATTTAAGCTCACTTCTCCGTTTGTCCTTTGCCAGATCGTCTCGTCTATCGTGCCTTTCTAGCGTCCATGTCCAAATCCATGTCCATGTCCATGTCCTTGTCCATGTCCATGTCCAAGTCCATGTCCATGTTCATGTCCTTGTCCAAGTCCATGTCCATGTCCATGTTCATGTCCATGTCCATGTCCTTGTCCAAGTCCATGTCCTTGTCCATGTTCATGTCCTTGTCCATGTCCATGTCCATGTCCATGTCCAAGTCCATGTCCATGTCCATGTCCAAGTCCATGTCCATGTCCATGTCCATGTCCTTGTCCAAGTCCTTGTCCATGTCCATGTTCATGTCCATGTCCATGTCCTTGTCCAAGTCCATGTCCTTGTCCATGTTCATGTCCTTGTCCATGTCCATGTCCATGTCCATGTCCTTGTCCAAGTCCATGTCCTTGTCCATGTTCATGTCCTTGTCCATGTCCATGTCCATGTCCATGTCCAAGTCCATGTCCATGTCCATGTCCTTGTCCAAGTCCTTGTCCATGTCCATGTTCATGTCCATGTCCATGTCCTTGTCCAAGTCCATGTCCTTGTCCATGTTCATGTCCAAGTCCATGTCCATGTCCATGTCCTTGTCCAAGTCCTTGTCCATGTCCATGTTCATGTCCATGTCCATGTCCTTGTCCAAGTCCATGTCCTTGTCCATGTTCATGTCCTTGTCCATGTCCATGTCCATGTCCATGTCCAAGTCCTTGTCCAAGTCCTTGTCCATGTCCATGTTCATGTCCATGTCCATGTCCTTGTCCAAGTCCATGTCCATGTCCATGTTCATGTCCTTGTCCATGTCCATGTCCTTGTCCATGTTCATGTCCTTGTCCATGTCCATGTCCATGTCCATGTCCTTGTCCAAGTCCATGTCCTTGTCCATGTTCATGTCCTTGTCCATGTCCATGTCCATGTCCATGTCCAAGTCCATGTCCATGTCCTTGTCCATGTTCATGTCCATGTCCATGTCCTTGTCCAAGTCCATGTCCTTGTCCATGTTCATGTCCTTGTCCATGTCCATGTCCATGTCCATGTTCATGTCCATGTCCATGTCCATGTCCATGTCCAAGTCCATGTCCATGTCCATGTCCATGTCCATGTCCATGTCCATGTCCATGTCCAAGTCCTTGTCCATGTCCTTGTCCATGTTCATGTCCTTGTCCATGTCCATGTTCATGTCCATGTCCATGTCCTTGTCCAAGTCCATGTCCTTGTCCATGTTCATGTCCTTGTCCATGTCCATGTCCATGTCCTTGTCCAAGTCCATGTCCTTGTCCATGTTCATGTCCTTGTCCATGTCCATGTCCATGTCCATGTCCAAGTCCATGTCCATGTCCATGTCCTTGTCCAAGTGCTTGTCCATGTCCATGTTCATGTCCATGTCCATGTCCTTGTCCAAGTCCATGTCCTTGTCCATGTTCATGTCCATGTCCATGTCCTTGTCCAAGTCCATGTCCTTGTCCATGTTCATGTCCTTGTCCATGTCCATGTCCATGTCCTTGTCCAAGTCCATGTCCTTGTCCATGTTCATGTCCTTGTCCATGTCCATGTCCATGTCCATGTCCAAGTCCATGTCCATGTCCATGTCCTTGTCCAAGTCCTTGTCCATGTCCATGTTCATGTCCATGTCCATGTCCTTGTCCAAGTCCATGTCCATGTCCATGTTCATGTCCATGTCCATGTCCTTGTCCATGTTCATGTCCTTGTCCATGTCCATGTCCTTGTCCATGTTCATGTCCTTGTCCAAGTCCATGTCCTTGTCCATGTTCATGTCCTTGTCCATGTCCATGTCCATGTCCATGTCCAAGTCCATGTTCATGTCCATGTCCATGTCCAAGTCCATGTCCTTGTCCAAGTCCATGTCCATGTCCATGTTCATGTCCATGTCCATGTCCTTGTCCAAGTCCATGTCCTTGTCCATGTTCATGTCCTTGTCCATGTCCATGTCCATGTCCATGTCCAAGTCCATGTCCATGTCCATGTCCATGTCCATGTCCTTGTCCAAGTCCATGTCCATGTCCATGTTCATGTCCATGTCCATGTCCTTGTCCAAGTCCATGTCCTTGTCCATGTTCATGTCCTTGTCCATGTCCATGTCCATGTCCATGTTCATGTCCATGTCCATGTCCATGTCCATGTCCATGTCCAAGTCCATGTCCATGTCCATGTCCATGTCCATGTCCATGTCCATGTCCATGTCCTTGTCCAAGTCCTTGTCCATGTCCATGTCCATGTTCATGTCCAAGTCCATGTCCATGTCCATGTTCATGTCCTTGTTCATGTCCAAGTCCTTGTCCATGTTCATGTCCTTGTCCATGTCCATGTCCATGTCCTTGTCCAAGTCCTTGTCCATGTTCATGTCCTTGTCCATGTCCATGTCCATGTCCATGTCCTTGTCCATGTTCATGTCCATGTCCATGTCCTTGTCCAAGTCCATGTCCTTGTCCATGTTCATGTCCTTGTCCATGTCCATGTCCATGTCCATGTCCAAGTCCTTGTCCAAGTCCTTGTCCATGTCCATGTTCATGTCCATGTCCATGTCCTTGTCCAAGTCCATGTCCATGTCCATGTTCATGTCCTTGTCCATGTCCATGTCCTTGTCCATGTTCATGTCCTTGTCCATGTCCATGTCCATGTCCATGTCCATGTCCTTGTCCAAGTCCATGTCCTTGTCCATGTTCATGTCCTTGTCCATGTCCATGTCCATGTCCATGTCCAAGTCCATGTCCATGTCCTTGTCCATGTTCATGTCCATGTCCATGTCCTTGTCCAAGTCCATGTCCTTGTCCATGTTCATGTCCTTGTCCATGTCCATGTCCATGTCCATGTTCATGTCCATGTCCATGTCCATGTCCATGTCCAAGTCCATGTCCATGTCCATGTCCATGTCCATGTCCATGTCCATGTCCATGTCCATGTCCAAGTCCTTGTCCATGTCCTTGTCCATGTTCATGTCCTTGTCCATGTCCATGTTCATGTCCATGTCCATGTCCTTGTCCAAGTCCATGTCCTTGTCCATGTTCATGTCCTTGTCCATGTCCATGTCCATGTCCTTGTCCAAGTCCATGTCCTTGTCCATGTTCATGTCCTTGTCCATGTCCATGTCCATGTCCAAGTCCATGTCCATGTCCATGTCCTTGTCCAAGTGCTTGTCCATGTCCATGTTCATGTCCATGTCCATGTCCTTGTCCAAGTCCATGTCCTTGTCCATGTTCATGTCCATGTCCATGTCCTTGTCCAAGTCCATGTCCTTGTCCATGTTCATGTCCTTGTCCATGTCCATGTCCATGTCCTTGTCCAAGTCCATGTCCTTGTCCATGTTCATGTCCTTGTCCATGTCCATGTCCATGTCCATGTCCAAGTCCATGTCCATGTCCATGTCCTTGTCCAAGTCCTTGTCCATGTCCATGTTCATGTCCATGTCCATGTCCTTGTCCAAGTCCATGTCCTTGTCCATGTTCATGTCCATGTCCATGTCCTTGTCCATGTTCATGTCCTTGTCCATGTCCATGTCCTTGTCCATGTTCATGTCCTTGTCCAAGTCCATGTCCTTGTCCATGTTCATGTCCTTGTCCATGTCCATGTCCATGTCCATGTCCAAGTCCATGTTCATGTCCATGTCCATGTCCAAGTCCATGTCCTTGTCCAAGTCCATGTCCATGTCCATGTTCATGTCCATGTCCATGTCCTTGTCCAAGTCCATGTCCTTGTCCATGTTCATGTCCTTGTCCATGTCCATGTCCATGTCCATGTCCAAGTCCATGTCCATGTCCATGTCCATGTCCTTGTCCAAGTCCATGTCCATGTCCATGTTCATGTCCATGTCCATGTCCTTGTCCAAGTCCATGTCCTTGTCCATGTTCATGTCCTTGTCCATGTCCATGTCCATGTCCATGTTCATGTCCATGTCCATGTCCATGTCCATGTCCATGTCCAAGTCCATGTCCATGTCCATGTCCATGTCCATGTCCATGTCCATGTCCATGTCCATGTCCTTGTCCAAGTCCTTGTCCATGTCCATGTCCATGTTCATGTCCAAGTCCATGTCCATGTCCATGTTCATGTCCTTGTTCATGTCCAAGTCCTTGTCCATGTTCATGTCCTTGTCCATGTCCATGTCCATGTCCTTGTCCAAGTCCTTGTCCATGTTCATGTCCTTGTCCATGTCCATGTCCATGTCCATGTCCATGTCCATGTCCATGTCCATGTCCATGTCCTTGTCCATGTTCATGTCCATGTCCATGTCCTTGTCCAAGTCCATGTCCTTGTCCATGTTCATGTCCTTGTCCATGTCCATGTCCATGTCCATGTTCATGTCCATGTCCATGTCCATGTCCATGTCCAAGTCCATGTCCATGTCCATGTCCTTGTCCATGTCCATGTCCATGTTCATGTCCATGTCCATGTCCATGTCCATGTCCAAGTCCATGTCCATGTCCATGTCCTTGTCCTTGTTCATGTCCATGTCCATGTCCATGTCCATGTCCATGTCCATGTCCATGTCCATGTCCTTGTCCAAGTCCTTGTCCATGTCCATGTCCATGTCCTTGTCCTTGTTCATGTCCATGTCCATGTCCATGTCCATGTCCATGTCCATGTCCATGTCCATGTCCTTGTCCAAGTCCTTGTCCATGTTCATGTCCTTGTTCATGTCCAAGTCCATGTCCATGTCCATGATTCCCTCCTTGCCTTGCTCCTCTTTTTTCTTGTTCTCCCTAATTTTTGATCATAGCAGTTATTTTTTGCTGAAATTTTGAGTTTACTTTTTTCCTCCTTCGAGCGTCCTTAGTTTTCCTTCGTCGACCTAATTGGTGAGTTTTTTGTTATTCCAAATTTCGTTTTATTTCCTCATTGATTGAGTGATTTTTTGTTTATTCATAGATATTGTATTTGTATATATTGTTAGAGTTTATTTTTCCTCCTGTTGGAGCACTTTTTGTTAATTCTTCTTGATATTCTATTTTTATTAGGTTATTTTCTTAAAGTAGTAATCCTCCTTATTTTTTGGAGTGATTTTTTGAGTTAAGTGTTTATCCTCGGATTTATTTTCCGTACGTTGTATATGTTTTTGTGAAATACTTTTTTTACCGGATGTTAAAAAGTTATTTCAAAATAAAAGCTGTTATTTTTGGATACTTCCTCTCTGCATCTGGGTCCTCTCATTTCCAAGTCGTAACAAACGTTTATTCAATGTCAGGTTGTGACGTTGATTCGACCATTGAATTATGGTCATTTTCCAACCAATCATCCATCCATCCATTTTTCCACCGCTCGTCCCTTTTGGGGTCGCGGGCATTTTCCAACCAATCACCTACAACACAAATACAAAGTTAAATCAACATGCTTTTTGACAACATCCATTGAATGTCAGTGTGACCATACCTCACTGTCGTGCGGGTTCCATGGACCACCAAGGAAGGACATTGCTTTAGCAGGTTTGACTTTTGTTTATTTTTTCAAATAAAGGCAGTCTTTTGCGCCGTTGTCGCTCCCACTGCTCGCTCCTCCGTCTCGCTCTTCAGTCGGCCGCGTCTTCGTCGTCGCCGTCTTGCTCTTTCTCGCTTCCGCTTTTCATCCGCTGCTCAGGCTCTCCAACTCCTTCTTCCTTGTTCCCCCCTCCTTCTCCCCTTTTATACATCGTTAGGAGATACATTAATTGTGTGCCGGTGTGCGATCCACGCACCAGATCTCGCTTGCGGCGTCGCTCCTGGCATGCCCCGCCTCGCCGCTCGCTCGTATTCTCCGCCTCCTTGCCGCCATCTTGGGCCGGGCTCCAACGTGTCCTGCCGGTCCGTCGGACCGTCGGCTCCGCTTCTCCACAGTCAGGTTCTGACCTTTATTTTACCTTTGGAATTTGGTCATTTCCCAACCAACAACGTGGATCCAACGTTAGACGTCAACGTTGTCTGAATATACAAATACAACTATTTAAGTAGTCAACGTTGTTTCAAAGTCAGTTTTAAAGAACATGTACGTATAATCAACGTTGTATCAATGTCTTTTGCCTGCTGTCTGATTGATTTAAAAACAAAAAATAACAGTGTCAGGCTTGCCACTGACAGTTTGTTTGTGTTTTAGTTTTTCCTCTGTGTGTGTTTAGTATTTCCTGTTTTTAGTTCCTTTCAGCGCTCTTATTTTGTCTGTTTCCTGTTTTTTTTTTTCATGTGCGCTGTTTTACCGCAACGCTGCATTGACTCGACAAGATACGACACAACAGGTAGCAATGACAAGAAGTGACATCGACAGGACAATAATCTAGCCCTGACTGGAGGAACAAAGCAGGTAAAATAGAAGTGGGCTGATTGACACCAGGTGTGGCCAGGTGCCAACCATCCGCATCTGAGGGAAAACAGCGCACAGGGGAAAAAAAAAACAGGAAACAGACAAAATAAGAGCGCTGACAAGAACTAAAAAGAGGAAATACTAAACACACACAGAGGAAAAACTACAACACAAACAAACTGTCAGTGGCAAGCAAGCCTGACAAACAGAAGGCAAAAAAATCATAAATATGCTTGAAAAATGTCCGATACTCGCCATGTGGATATTGACACCTTTATTAACTTGTATGTTTGATGACCTTTAACCCCGTATTTCCCGGGAACTGGATGGCTAAATGGTGTGATGATATCAGTAAGGAGATGTTGAAGTAAACAAAAAAAAAAACAACCTTTGTGACCTCAGCCACTTGACTCTGTCCATTGATTAAGTTAGCTAAACAACAGGCTCTATTATAAGTGTGTGTGTGTGTGTGTGTGTGTGTGTGTGTGTGTGTGTGTGTGTGTGTGTGTGTGTGTGTGTGTGTGTGTGAGGCGGCTCAGCTGCCTCGCCTGCTTTAACCAGCTAATAAATATGAAAACAGCAGGTTAAAGTTTTGGATTGGGCTCCCGGCTGAAAGGATTATGGTCTTCTATGGAGTGGTGTGAAAAATCCCCCCAACCTCATCATGCTCAATGTTGCCCCATAAAACAGCCTCGGACAAAAGCGGGACCAAAAGGGGTCTTTTTCACGCATAAGGGGTTTTCTCAAGACCGCATTGAGCGGAGCAGGGCCCGGGACCCGCCCATAGATTATGTGCTTGTCAAGTGAAAGCACGGCTGGGAGCGGCAGGTGCGTGTGCCAAGCACGAGGAGTGGGCGGGTGTTGGGGGGGTCACCCGGGTCTGGTGGCCGTGTGTGTGTGTGTGTTCTTGTATTTCTACCCCTCTTGAGACATCAAGAAGGATCGGTGAACAAGTTAGGATCCAAATCATGGTCCCAATACAGGAAAACCATAGCATCTAATAGAGAGCCAAATACTAGAGTCCGTGAACATTGCTCCAAAGTCAGGTATTTTTGTTGTTGAAACAAGTTAGGACCCAAATCATGGTCCCAATACAGGAAAACCATAGCATCTAATAGAGAGCCAAATACTAGAGTCCGTGAACATTGCTCCAAAGTCAGTAAAGTCGAGTAAAATTACGACAACTTTTATAAAATTACCAACATTTTAAGTTTTCTTGTAAAATTGCGACTGTTATTGAGTAAAATGTAAATTTTTATCATAATATTGCAGAAATGTTCAGTTTTGATTGTAAAATTTTGACTTGCGTTGAAAAGAATTCCGACTTTTATTATAGTTGCCAAAATTCCAAGTTTTTCTTGGGAAATTGTGACCTTTTTCTTGTAAAATTCCAACTCATTTTTCACAACAAGTTTTTTTATATTTGCATAGTATGTATATATTATTAATGTTATAAATACTAATCTTTGTATATCTAGAAAGGCTGGTCCTCAAGAAGGTCAGAAATACAAAAAAGTGTGTGTGTGTGTGTGTGTGTGTGTGTGTGTGTGTGTGTGTGTGTGTGTGTGTGTGTGTGTGTGTGTGTGCAGAGAATACCACGCAGCTGCCGGCAGGAATGTTTGCACGTTGTCACTTCCATTTAACTTGCTCTTTTTCTTTTGTCTCCTTCCTCCAACCCCCAAGTGGGACCCCCCTGGCTGACCGGGGGTCGCCCCCCCCATACCCCCCCCCCCCCCTCCCGGTCCCGGCCGCAAAGACGCGGCTAAACGGTGACACTTTGTCCACAAAGGCCGCGCACAGCGCGTGTCGTGCCCACCTGAGTGCTGTGAAATTGGGGATTGAACAGCATCACACTGTTGTTTGTCCCGTGATCTTGCTCGGTCGGGGTCGATCCAAGTAGGGATGCCGCCGATATCATATAGTGGTGGTGAAATAGTGTTTTAGTGGTCATGCGCTGAGTATAACCACAAACACCAATTCTCATAAAACCTCACTCTCCACCACGTCACGCCGTAATACTCGTCATCTGTCTTTGAGCTAAAGAGCTCATTGTCTAGCACAGATCTTAAGGAACCAAAAAGCAAGGTTTACACTACGCACTATTTTACAGCCATACTTGTGGCCACGCCCATGAAAACACACTCTCATCCAAGTCCCAGCGTAACTGTCCTCTTCCGCACCCGAGCCAATGAGCTCATTGTCTAGCGCAGTTCTTAAGGAACTGAAAAGTAAGGTACTATCTTACAGCCCTACTAGCAGCCACCCTCATGAAACCTCACCCTCAACCTGGTCACGCCATAATAGTCGTCATCTTCCTGCAAGCCAATGAGCTCATTGTCTAGGGCAGCTCTTAAGGAACCAAAAAGTAAGGTTTACACAAGGTACTATCTTACAGCCATACTTGTGGCCACGCCCATGAAAACACAGTCTCATCCAAGTCACAGCATAAAAGTCCTCCTCCGCACCCTAGCCAATGAGCTCATTGTCTAGCGCAGTTCTAAAGGCACCAAAAAGTGATGTTTACACAACTTACTATCTTACAGTCCTACGAGCGACCGTTTCATCCAAGTCACGACAGTGTCGTCGTCATCCGCGCCGGACTAAACTAGGTCATTGCCCGGCGCAGCTCTTAAGGCGTCGTGAAGTGAGGTTCACACAGCCTACCGTCGCACCGCCACACTAGCAGCCAACCATTACACTCACCCTCGTAAAAAACCTCGCTCTCGTCCAGGTCACGGCATAACAGTCGCCATCCGCACCGGAGTCAACAAGCTCATGGTCTAGCGCAGCTCTTTTAGCACCAGGAAATGAGGTTTACACAACGTACCATCACACAGCCACACTAGCTGGCGTGATAAGATTCATCATTTTCAGTTCTCTCTCTGTCACAATTATCTGTGGGTGTTGTTGATGTTAAATTGATGACATTTAGGGACCGAATGTCCCTTTGGAACAGTGGACCCTAATGTATTTCTAAGGTTTTATTATTATTATTATTATTATACCGCCGCCTCTTTCAGCTTTAATTTGACCTCCTAAACATGCTTCAAAACTCACCAAACTGCACACACACATCAGGACTGGTGAAAATTGCCATCTAATAAAAAAAACAAAACCCAAAACTCAAAAGTGCGCTCTAGCGCCCCCTAGGAAAAAACACAGACAAAACTGCTTGTTAGGAATGTCATAGAGACATGAAACCAAAACCTCTATGTAGGTCTGACTTAGACCTAGATTTCATACACTGATCTCCTTCAGAAAAAATCAACAGGAAGTTGGCAAAAACCCCTTCAAAACAAAAGTTTCCTAAAAAATGTCATTTTTGCCTCTTTGAGCTGTAATTTGACCTCCTAAACATGCTTCAAAACTCACCAAACTGCACACACACATCAGGACTGGCGAAAATTGCCATCTAATAAAAAACAAAAAACAAACCCAAAACTCAAAATTGCGCTCTAGCGCCCCCTAGGAATAAAACACAGACAAAACTGCTCCTAGGAGGAAAACACATTCAAAACTGCTTGTAACTTCCGTAGAGACATGAAACAAAAACTTCTATGGAGGTCTCACTTAGACCTACATTTCATTCATTTACATCCTTCAGCAAAAATCAACAGGAAGTTGGCAATTACCCCTTCAAAACTAAAGTTTTGTAAAAACCCGTCACCTTTTTTCAAACTTCTTTATTAGTCCGCCGCCTCTTTGAGCTGTAATTTGACCCCCTTAAAATGCTTCAAAACTCAACAAATTTAACACACACATCAGGACTGGCAATAATTGCCATCTAATAAAAAACCAAACCCCAAAACTCAAAATTGCGCTCTAGCGCCTCCTTGGAATAAAACACAGACAAAACTGCTCTTGGGAAGAAAATACAGACAAAATTGCTTGTAACTTCCGGTAGGAATGTCGTAGAGACATGAAACAAAAACTTCTATGTAGGTCTCACTTAGACCTACATTTCATTCATTTACATCCTTCAGCAAAAATCAACAGGAAGTTGGCAATTACCACTTCAAAACAAAAGTTTTGTAAAAACCCGTCACCTTTTTTCAAACATTATCTCCTCTGAGCGCGTTTGTTGTGTCGGCTTCAAACTCGCACAGGAGAGAGATTGAACCCTTCTGATTAAAAGTTGCGCAAAGAGTTTTTCTAACTGCGACGGTTTTGATTTTACGAGCCTTCAAAGGACTGCTCTGCTGCTGCCGTCTGAAGATGGCCGCTTAAAAGCAGGAAGCACCAGTGTGACCACACAATGCAGAGAAGGTAGGTAACGTGCGGGTAAAGATATGTTGTCTGGGTGAAAGAAGGAGGCACCAGTTTGACTCCAGGATACAGAGAAGGTAGGTAACGTGCAGGTAAAGATATGTTGACTGGGTGAAAGAAGGAGGCACCAGTGTGACTCCAGGATACAGAGAAGGTAGGTAACGTGCAGGTGAAGATATGTTGTCTGGGTGATGGCAGGAAGCACCAGCGTGTATGGGTGAAAGAAAGAAGCACCAGTGTGACTCCAGGATGCAAGGAAGGTAGGTAATGTGCAGGTAAAGATATGTTGAATGGGTAAAGGCAGGAAACACCAGCAAAAGTCGGTCTCGTCCATCGCTGCTTGCAGCTTTAATTTTCAATAACATTCAGGGTTTTTGTGTGTGTGTGAAAGCTACAGTGTGGACATAAGGTGTCCTGCAGGCCGAGCTGTTCAATAATGCAAACTCATGAATTTATGTGGGCAACTTTGCCAAAAAAAAACAAAACAAAAAAAATCAATGGGCATACAAATTTCCCAGACTAATCTCAGGTCATGCGGCCTTTCATGCCGTCCCTTATCTTTTATTGTCATGCGCTGACAATCAAGTGCGTGCATTGAGGACAGTCGCCGCGCGTGTTGACCCACCACACCGGCCTATCGGCGCCATACCTCGCCGTCTAATCTCTCCCATTCCCAACTGTGGCCTAAGGCTATGTGCGGGTCCTGGCTTAATCCCCACCCCGGCCCACTCCAGTCCCACCTATTCCACTGGGGATTTGGGCAAAACTGTTACATGTCAGCGCCGCGCCGCTTTTTCACGCCGTCTTTCAGCAAAAAAGGGGATTAATGGCTCCAGCATTATGGACGATGGGGATGAATAACAAACAGCCGTCTGTTTATCCTGCGAGGAAATGGCTGTGCTTTTTTTTTTGCTCTTTTATCCAACTGTCTTTGAGCGTTGTCTGAAATCAGCGTGTTAATTTACCATCTGATGCTTTTACTCCACACTATTACAGTTTATATATGCATATGCATGACCTACTGGTTAAAATACAAGCAGACATTTGCATAAATGTGTGCATATTTTTCATAATATTTTAAGAAATTAATTCTGATTATTTTTTAATTTTTTTTATCCATTCATGTCTTTTGGTTTTTTTTAGGAAACAAAATGCACGGTCAAATAAGGTGTAAAATATTCTAAATTAAGCAAAGTGTCATGAATATTAATCTGATTGCATATTTAATAAATACAATTTAAAGTATGAATTTAAACTACCTTGGACACTGTAAACATAGCATGTAACATAGACATTTTTATCAAATATCCATTCATCCATTTTCTACCGCTTGTCCCGTTTTGAGTAACGGGGGGTTTCTGGAGCCTTTCTCAGCTTTCAAAACAAAATTTTCCTAAAAAATGTAATTTTTGCCTCTTTGAGCTGTAATTTGACCCCCTTAAAATGCTTCAAAACTCACCAAACTGGACACACACATCAGGACTGGCAAAAATTGGGATATAATAATAAAAAAAAAAAATGGCGCTGCAGCACCCCCTAGGAATAAAACACGGAAAAAAATGCTCCTAGGAAGAAAACAGACAAAACTGCTCGTAACTGTAGGAATGTCGGAGAGACATGAAACAAAAACCTCTATGTAGGTCTCACTTAGACCTACATTTTAATAATTGACACCCTTCAGCAAAAATCAACAGGAAGTTGGCAATTACCCCTTCAAAACTAAATGTTTCTAAACGCTTATCCGGGCTTGGGTCGCGGGGGCAGCAGCCAAAGTCGGCCCTGTCCATCGCTGCTTGCAGCTTTAATTAATAAATACAATTTAAAGTATTAATTTAAACTACCTTGGACACTGTAAACATAGCATGTAACATAGAAGTTATTATAAAATATCCATTCACCCATTTTCTACCGCTTGTCCCGTTTGGGGTCGCAGGGGCTGCTGGAGCCTATCTCAGCTGCATTTGGGCGGAAGGCGGGGTACACCCTGGACAAGTCGCTACCTTATCACAGGGCATAACAGAAATAAATACAGATTTTTTTGTTTGCCTTTTTTTTTTTTTTATCCATCCATGCATTTTCTTTTTTTTAGGAAACAAAATGCACGGTCAAATAAGGTGTAAAATATTCTAAATTAAGCAAAGTGTCATGAATATTAATCTGATTGCATATTTAATAAATACAATTTAAAGTATGAATTTAAACTACCTTGGACACTGTAAACATAGCATGTAACATAGACATTTTTATCAAATATCCATTCATCCATTTTCTACCGCTTGTCCCGTTTTGAGTAACGGGGGGTTTCTGGAGCCTTTCTCAGCTTTCAAAACAAAATTTTCCTAAAAAATGTAATTTTTGCCTCTTTGAGCTGTAATTTGACCCCCTTAAAATGCTTCAAAACTCACCAAACTGGACACACACATCAGGACTGGCAAAAATTGGGATATAATAATAAAAAAAAAAAATGGCGCTGCAGCACCCCCTAGGAATAAAACACGGAAAAAAATGCTCCTAGGAAGAAAACAGACAAAACTGCTCGTAACTGTAGGAATGTCGGAGAGACATGAAACAAAAACCTCTATGTAGGTCTCACTTAGACCTACATTTTAATAATTGACACCCTTCAGCAAAAATCAACAGGAAGTTGGCAATTACCCCTTCAAAACTAAATGTTTCTAAACGCTTATCCGGGCTTGGGTCGCGGGGGCAGCAGCCAAAGTCGGCCCTGTCCATCGCTGCTTGCAGCTTTAATTAATAAATACAATTTAAAGTATTAATTTAAACTACCTTGGACACTGTAAACATAGCATGTAACATAGAAGTTATTATAAAATATCCATTCACCCATTTTCTACCGCTTGTCCCGTTTGGGGTCGCAGGGGCTGCTGGAGCCTATCTCAGCTGCATTTGGGCGGAAGGCGGGGTACACCCTGGACAAGTCGCTACCTTATCACAGGGCATAACAGAAATAAATACAGATTTTTTTGTTTGCCTTTTTTTTTTTTTTATCCATCCATGCATTTTCTTTTTTTTAGGAAACAAAATGCACGGTCAAATAAGGTGTAAAATATTCTAAATAAAGCAAAGTGTGGTGAATATTAATCTGATTGCATATTTAATAAATACAATTTAAAGTAATGATTTAAACTACCTTGGACACTGTAAACATAGCATGTAACATAGACGTTATTATCAAATATCCATTCATCCATTTTCTACCGCTTGTCCCGTTTGGGGTCACGGGGGGTTGCTGGAGCCTTTCTCAGCTTTCAAAACAAAATGTTCCTAAAAAATGTAATTTTTGCCTCTTTGAGCTGTAATTTGAGCCCCTTAAAATGCTTCAAAACTCACCAAACTGGACACACACATCAGGACTGGCAAAAATTGCGATATAATAAAAAAAAAAAAAAAAATGGCGCTCCAGCGCCCCCTCGTAATAAAACACCGAAAAAACTGCTCCTAGGAAGAAAACAGACAAAACTGCTCGTAACTCTAGGAATGGACAAGCCGCCACCTCATCACAGGGCATAACAGAAATAAATACAGATTTTTTTTATTTACTTTTTTTTTTATCCATCCATGCATTTTCTTTTTTTTATGAAACAAAATGCACGGTCAAATAAGGTGTAAAATATTCTAAATAAAGCAAAGTGTGGTGAATATTAATCTGATTGCATATTTAATAAAAACGAAGGTCCTGAGTAGTCAGGGTTCAATCTCGGGCTCGGGATCTTTCTGTGTGGAGTTTGCATGTTCTCCCCGTGACTGCGTGGGTTCCCTCCGGGTACTCCGGCTCCTCCCACCTCCAAAGATAGGTTGATTGGCAACACTAAATTGGCCCTAGTGTGTGAATGTGAGTGTGAATGTTGTCTATCTGTGTTGGCCCTGTGATGAGGTGGCGACTTGTCCTGGGTGCACACCGCCTTCCGCCCGAATGCAGCGGAGATAGGCTCCAGCGACCCCCCCGTGACTCCAAAAGGGACAAGCGGTACAAAATGGATGGATGGATGGAATTTAAACTACCTTGGACACTGTAAATATAGCATGTGTTGCATGTCCCTGCTTCCTGAAATTAGACATTATTATAAAATATGATTTGCCAGGCTTGTCCCTGACAGTTTGGCCATGTTTTTGTTTTTCGTCTGCGTTTGTCTTTGTTTCCTGTCAGCACTCTTATTTCGTCCGTTTCCTGTTTGTCTCCCTGAGTGCTGTGTCTCCCCAGCTGTGGCTGATTGGCACCTGGCCACACCTGGTGTCAATCAGCCAGGTACTATTTAAAGCTGCCCTTCCCTCCAGTTAGTGCTGGATTATTGTCACCACTACCTGTCAAAGTCATTAATACTTATTGTTGTAGCTGTGTCTACTTCTGTTCACTCTGCTCATGTCAAAGTTCCTTCGTGTCACAGTAAGTGTTTTTGTTTGTAGTCCACAGTTAGCCTTTCTGCTAGTTTTTGTTCACAGCCAAGTTTGTTCTCTGCCTTGTGCGCGCCTTTTGTTTGTTCTTGTTTTAGTGTTAAATTAAATCATGTTTACTTGCATGTCAACAACACAATGTGACAAGATGATTTCAAGTAAGCTGTTCCTCCATTAGTGTCACTATATTTTTAGGTTTATTGTCTTGGGAATTTTTTCCCGCCAACTTTCCAAAATGCTGTAAGCAGCACATATCGCGCTCTTCCGGGCTTTTAACCACATGTGGTAAACGACACACCACATAGTTGATGATTTTTCAAATATGACCTTAGGGCTGGTCTAAAAGTCAACACAGTTCTGTTACCTAAATTCATATTTCTTAATGCTTTTATTTATTTTGTGTCAACATGCTGTACAGATGCCATGTGGCTCTATTTTTTAAAGTATTTCATTCTAAGATTTAGTACTATAGGACAACGTTTTTTTCATTGTAAAAAGGCGGAGGCACAACACTGGCAGAAAACATGATGAAACTCAGCAGCCGATATTGACAGCTAAAGTTAAAGTTAAAGTACCAATGATTGTCACGCAGTAAAAAGTTGGACATGAATTCAAACCATAGCCAAGCATGCATGACTATAGCTCTTGTCTCAAAGTAGGTGTACTGTCACCACCTGTCACGTCAGCCCCTGACTTATTTGGAGTTTTTTGCTGTTTTCCTGTGTGTAGTGTTTTACTTCTTGTCTTGCGCTCCTATTTTGTTGTTGATAGTCATGTCATGTACGGATGTACTTTGTGGACGCCGTCTGCTGCTCCACGCGCTGTAAGTCTTTGCTGTCGTCCAACATTCTGTTTTTGTTTGTTTTACAGCAAGTTTATTTTTAGCTTCGTTTGGCATAGCCATCCCTAAGCTTCAATGCCGTTTTGTTTATTTTTGGTTTAAGCATTAGATAGCATTTTACCCTCACACTTCCTCTCACTGTCGTCTGCAGATTGGGATTACTACAAACCATGTTCCCAACATCTATAAAGTAATTAGCTACCTGCTGCCACCTACTGATATGGAAGAGTATTACAAGGTTACTCTGCTGAGCACAGACACTCAACAACAGTACATTTGCGGCTTATAATTACTGATTTGCATAAAAACATTTTTAACCCAATGAAAAACCAGACAATATCTCACGGTACACTAGTGTGCCGCGGCACAGTGGTTGAAAAACACTGCTATAGGAACCTTGTACTAAAATGAAATACATTTTGAGTAATTCAATATGTGCACAGTGTTCCCTAGGTTATGTTTTGATTTTCCGCAAAGTTTTTTATTTCATGATTTATATCGGTGGTCCCCAAACTACGGAACGCGGGTCGGATACGGCCCGCCAGCGTCCAAAATCTGGTCCCAAGTAAAAAAAAAACAACAAAAAGAATGATTGTAGTGTTTCTCCCCGTTCTCCATCCTGTTCGTGACGCCAATTTTATGTGGTGGAAAAGTCTGAATCTCAAACAGGAACAATAGAGAGTTTGTTACAACACTTTTATTTAATCACAGTCAGATAGTACAAAGTTGGATTGAATCGATATGTAAACAGACAGTGTCTCTGGAGACGAAAGATGGTGGACCCTCGTGAAGGAATTAATAAGAGCGCAAGAGAAGTGTTACAACAGCGTGGCTTCGTAAAAAAAAGTGCGGGTACTTTCCTGGCCCGCCTGCAGTCCAGACATGTCTACCATCAAAAATGTGTGGTGCATTATGAAGTGTAAAATACAACAGCGGAGACCCCGGACTGTTGAAGGACTGAAGCTCTACATAAAACAAGAATGGGAAAGAATTCCACTTTCAAAGCTTCAACAATTAGTTTCCTCAGTTCCCAAACGTTTATTGACTGTTGTTAAAATAAAAGGTGATGTAACACAGTGGTGAACATGCCCTTTCCCAACTACTTTGGCACGTTGCAGCCATGAAATTCTAAGTTAAATACTATTTTGAAAAAAACAATTTTTTTATATGAGTTTGAACATCAAATATGTTGTCTTTGTAGCATATTCAACTGAATATGGCTTGAAAAGGATTTGCAAATCATTGTATTCTGTTTATATTTACATCTAACACAATTTCCCAACTCATATGGAAACGAGGTTTGTGTATATATATATATATATATATATATATATATATATATATATATAAATATATATATATATACACGTATTTTTATATATATATATATAATATAGGGGGTGCGCACCTGGCCTAAATATGGGGACATCCGGGAATTGCAATTGCATGCAAAGTCTGCTATCTAAAACAGTAGAGTACTTGCAAATGAGACGGAAAAGTGCAAGAAAACAAAAGAATTGGACCACACAGGTCAATGTTGAATATAAAAATGATTTTTTTTTTTTTTTTTAACATTTAACATTTATTAGCACATTTGAAATGAGTATTGGCCTCAATTACCAGGTATGTAGGAAAATATCAGACCAAAAAAACAAAACCCTCTCCCTCGCCACGACTGCCAAGGCGAACTGTATAAGCGGCCGGGATGGAGCATAAATGAAACATGAAACAGCGTGTGCGATAAAACTGGTAGATAATCATCTTTTCATTAAAACTTTCATCCCGAGTGACTTAAATATTCAAGAGGGCAATTACGGCGCTTTGTGCATGGCGTTCCCTCGCACTCTCATGGCTGTATCCTTAACCGGGGCAGTCAGGGGGTGTGGCTGCGGGGCTGCAGGAGGCGGGAGCATCATTAAGAAGCGGGATGGAGGGGGGTGGGGGGGTGGGTTGACCCTTTACGACCTCGGCCGTCCCAAAAAAGTGTGAGGAGACACAGGGAGACGTTGCAGGTGCAGAAACGCGTGGATGGAAGGGAAAAGAGCTGAGACAAGTATAGATTTTGCAGGCAGATATAGTGTCACAAATAGGGTGCGTGATTCTGGTGTGCGTGTGCGTGTGTGTGTGAGTGTGTGTGAGTGTGTGTGTGTGTGTGTAGCCCACAGGCTATTCCTGTGTGAGCTGCAGATAAAGGGGGGAATAGGGGGGAGAGGAAGTACAATGGGGGGGTGGTGGAGGAAGTTAGTTGGTTGGGTGATGAGAAAGAGAGTAGAGCGCTTCCTCTGTGCTTTCAAAGCCACACACACACACACACACACACACACACACACACACACACACACACACACACACACACACACACACACACACACACACACACATTTTTGTATTTCTGACCTTCTTGAGACCTGAGAATAATGCTTACCTCTTTAGGACCACTCTTTCTAGATATGTAAAAATTTGTAGTCACAACATTAATAATTTATACAAATCGTGGGGCGGCATAGCTCGGTTGGTAGAGTGGCCGTGCTAGCAACTTGAGGGTTGCAGGTTCGATTCCCGCTTGTGCCATCCTAGTCACTGCCGTTGTGTCCTTGGGCAAGACACTTTACCCACCTGCTCCCAGTGCCACCCACACTGGTTTAAATGTAACTTAGATATTGGGTTTCACTATGTAAAAGTGCTATGAGTCACTAGAGAAAAGCGCTATATAAATATAATTCACTTCACAATTCACTTCAAATCATGTAAATATAAAAAAGATTGTTGTGAAAAATGAGTTGGATTTTCACAAGAAAAACTTGGAATGTTGGCAGTATTATAATAGAAGTCGTCATTTTACTTAAAGTCCTACTGAAAGCCACTACTAGCCACCACGCAGTCTGATAGTTTATATATCAATGATGAAATATTAACATTGCAACACATGCCAATACGGCCGCTTTAGTTTACTAAATTGCAATTTTAAATTTTGCGCGGAAGTATCCTGCTGAAAACTTTGCGGTATGATGACGCGTGCGCGTGATGTCACGGATTATTGCGGACAGTTTGGTCAAGCACCGATCCCAGCTATAAGTCGTCTGCTTTAATCGCATAATTACACAGTATTCTGGACATCTGTGTTGCTGAATCTTTTGCAATTTGTTCAATCAATAATGGAGACGTCAAAGAAGAAAGATGTAGGTGGGAAGCGATGTATTGCGGCCGCCTCTAGCTACACAAACACAACCGGTGTTTCCTTGTTTACATTCCCGAAAGCTGACGGTGAAGCTTTACTCTGGAACAGAGCGGTCAAGCGAACATGGTTCCCTACCACATGTCAACCGGGTGGTTTCCGTGAGAAAATGGTGCCAATAAGTCTGCTCTTACCGTAGACATGAGTGGAGATTTGTGTCGTTCTTCCTGCAGCTGCAGACTCTCTTGCCTCCTCCCACCGGCCGCCCCCGACCGTCGGATGCTTACACCGTAGAGGAGGGGGGGGGGGGGGGGGGGATCTCAACCCGGCTGCCTTGCCTCGTCGGGTTTTTTTGGGTACAAATATGGAAGTCCTTCTTTTTCTGCCGTCTTGTTTTATAATATATTGCTGCCTTTGCACCAGTCAGTGTTTAATTTTGTATGCACATTAAATCAACAAAAAGAATCCTGACTTTGGAGCAATGTTCACGGACTCTAGTATTGGCTCTCTCTTAGATGCAATGGTTTTCCGTATTGGGACCATGATTTTGGTCCTAACTTTTTCACGGCTACCCACATGGATGGTACTTTTCCTTGTTGATGTCTCAAGAAGGGTAGTAATACAAGAACACACACACACACACACACATTCTTGTATTTCTCACCTTCTTGAGACTCCCCAAAAATGCCGACCTTCTTACAACATTAATAATATATACATACTATATGAATATAAAAAAGGTAAATTTTTAGATACATTTTTGGTTGTATTTTGTGCTCTTTTAAAACTCCTTTACCCCTGTCAATGTTTACTTTTGTATGCACATTAAATCAACAACAAAAATCCTGACTTTGGAGCAATGTTCACAGACTCTAGTATTTGGCTCTCTGTTAAATGCAATGGTTCTCTTTATCGGAAAAAAGGTCAACTTTCAGATACATTTTTGGTTGAATTTTGTGCACTTTTAAAACTCCTTTACCCCTGTCAATGTTTACTTTTGTATGCACATTAAATCAACAACAAAAATCCTGACTTTGGAGCAATGTTCACGGACTCTAGTATTTGGCCCTCTGTTAAATGCAATGGTTCTCTGTATCGGAAGGTATATGGAAGGTACTTTTCCTTGTTGATGTCTCAAGAAGGGTAGAAATACAAGAACACACACACACACACACACACACACACACTCTCTCCCATGAAAACCAGCGTCTTGGCAGGGTAATTAAGAATGGCCTCTAAACACAGGAGTGTGGCAGCCACGCTCCAGATGAAAGTAAATGATTAAAATAATTACAGGCTGCGAGATGACGAGCCCGAACGCGGGCTGGCCGCCGGACATTTGTCGGTAATTAGATAATTAATCTGAATGCAAATGATGAGCCCTAACGAAGCAGTCAAGCTGAACCGGCGACAACTGCCGTGAGTGAAACGGGAAGAGGAAAAGGCAGGGAGGGGGTAGAGGGAGACGGATGGAAAGGGGAAAGAGGAAAAACACGTCTATATTGAGAGATAAGTAAATAAAAAACAGTATGGTTGACAGCACATAGCTTGTTTAAAAACATCAGAAAAAAGCCTGGGCCTGGCAGGATCCAGACACCACCTGCACGACACCTGAGGAGGTGCACCTTTTCAACAGCAAACTGTGGATTTAGTCGCCGGGTTGCAGGAAGGCGCTCACTATTTCTCACGCTTGCGAAGGCTGTCAGGGTTCATACCTGCTGTCAGCTGACGAGACAGGATGTCGCGTCACGGGAGGAGAGACTCCATGCCTTCTCATGACTTCATAATGCTGATTGTGGTATTAAACTGCAATTATGGGAATTCCCTTTGACAGAACTTACACTTTGAACGTATGAAAGGAGGATTGACACGCTCCCCTCTCACAAAGTATATCAGCCGCGCGTTTAACCAGCAGGCTTTTTTTTCCAAATAATTATATATATATATATATAGGTTGATTGGCAACACTAAATTGGCCCTAGAGTGTGAATGTGAGTGTGAATGTTGTCTGTCTATCTGTGTTGGCCCTGTGATGAGGTGGCGACTTGTCCAGGGTGTACCCCGCCTTCCGCCCGATTGGAGCTGAGATAGGCGCCAGCGCCCCCCGCGACCCCAAAAAAGGGAATAAGCGGTAGGAAATGGATGGATGGAAGGTCAGAAAAAACACAGAGGCTATTTCATCCCTACAAGCCTGTTTAGCAGGTTTCCCTGCTCTTCAGGGGATTTTCCCAAAAGAAAATACGAAACAGGCTTGTAGGATGATACAAAGAAGCCTCTGTGTTTTTTCCTGACCTAACATTTATTCCGTTCTACGCCGATATTGAGCACTGTATAACTAATAAACCACAGAAACCTCGTATTATTTTACAGTGTAGTGTTTAATAATCAAATGTCACTCCTGTTACTTTCAATCCAGCACTCAAATGTGCTTGATGTAAACATTCTGTTAGCATAAATGCCATGTGACAATATTCCATGTATTTGATCATTCTGCGGCCACACTGAAAACTCACTCCTGTTACTTTCAGCCCTGTTGCCTCCTCTGAAAATCTGGAATATCTGTAATGTGTTCAGTGTCAACATGCTCTTATGTCATGTGGCTATATTTCATGTATTTTTTCATTCCACGCTAAAATCTCACTCCTGTTACTTTCAATCCTGTGACCCTCTGTGGAAAATGTGGAACGATCCACAGGAAGTTGCATCATTCAAAACTTCTGCAGGCCATGGGAAGGGCAACACTAAGTTCACTCTTTTATATTTCTGTATATTAAAATCTCAACTAAGTCCTGTTACTTATGTTGCGTTTTTTTATTTGTTATTTCTACGCTACATTTTTTGTCAAATGTGCTTGATGTAAACATTCTGTTAGCATAAATGCAATGCGACAATATTCCATGTATTTGATCATTCTGCGGCCACACTAAAAACTCACTCCTGTTACTTTCAGTCCTGTTGCCTCCTCTGAAAAATGTGAAATGGTCCATAGGAAATTACATCTGTCGGCCATGGGAAGACCAAAAAGTAAGTTCACTCATTTATTTTTTTCAACTTGTATCTCAAACTCTTATCTCTATCCTGTTACTTGCATTGTTTTTGATGTTTGTTTGTTTCTACAACACATTTTGTGTTGAATCACTGTGATGTGCTTGGTGTCAACATGACATTAGCAGAAGTTAATGCATGTGGCTATATTTCATATAATTTTTATTTTACGTTAAAAACTCATACCTGCTACTTTCAGTCCTGTTACCCCCTCTGAAAATCTGGTATATTTGTAATGTGCTCAGTGTCAACATGCTCTTATGTCAAGTGGCTATATTTCATGTATTTTTTCATTCTACGCTAAAATCTCACTCCTGTTACTTTCAATCCAGTGACCCCCCCTGGGGAAAATGTGGACTGATCCACAGGAAGTTGCATCATTCAAAACTTCTGCAGGCCCTGGGAAAGGCAAAACTAAGTTCACTCGTTTATATTTCTGCATATTAAAATCTCAACTCAGTCCTGTTACTTATGTTGCGTGTTTATTTTATTTTATTTGTTATTTCTACGGTACATTTTTTTGTCAAATGTGCTTGATGTAAACATTCTGTTAGCATAAATGCTCTGTGACAATATTCCATGTATTTGATCATTCTACGGCCACACTAAAAACGCACTCCTGTTATTTTCAGTCCTGTTACCTGCACTGAAAATGGGAAATGGTCCATATGAAGTTACATCTGTCGGCCATGGGAAGACCAAAAAGTAAGTGCACTCATTTATTTTTCTGTACTTATATCTCAAACTCTCATCTCAATCCTGTTACTTAAATTGTTTTGATGTTGTTTGTTGGTTTCTACAACACATTTTGTGTTGAATCCTTCTGATGTGTTTGGGTTTAACATGATATTTGCATGAATAATGCATGTGGCTATATTTCATTTATTAGTTTTTTTAATGCTAAAAACTCACACCTGTTACTCTCAGTCCTGTTACCCCCTCTGAAAATGTAGAATAACTGTAATTTGCTTTGGGCCATCATGCTCTTAGTATAAATGCCACGTGGCTATAATTTATACATTTGATAATTCTACGCTTAAAAACTCATTCAGTGTTACTTTCAGTCCTGTTACTCGCACAGCAGCTTATTGGCTTGTCAAGCTAAAAGCGTTGTGACTGAAAAACAATGAGGCGTGCACGTAAGACACCTAGCAGCTCGTTTAAAAAGGCAGATGTTGACGGATCACTTCTCTCCGTGTTAGAGCAAATTACACAACGCCTCCGTTCAGACGTTTAAAAAGCCTCGAGAGGCCATGTTTTACCTGCTCGCCCCTCGTTAAATGCAGACTGATGTCTCACTGACATAATCACTGGAGACCATTGCAGCGAGATGGAATGTGCTCCATTTGTCTAACAAGTCTCAGCTGGACGTGCTATCATTTATACACAAGGGATTGATTTGATATATACTACAGTAAACATGTTTTCATATGAAATAACCAGGATTCAAATAATCTGCGTATGTTTAAAATGATGCATCAACTGCTGCTAAATTAAACTAGATGAGGCAATTCTTGAAGGAATTGAGTGTGAATTTGCTCCAATGCTGAAGTTGAAGTGAAATGCTGACAGAATGTAGAATAAATGTAAGAATAGTTTGAATGTTGAAGAGTTTGAATTTCCAGGAAAAACGGAAAGTGGTTTGGAACTTGGGAAAGTGTTAGTCGGATGAGTGGAATGTGTTGATGCTGGAATTGTTTGAATAGGTTGAAAAATGTGGAAGTTGTGGGAGTTTAAAAAATGGACAATTTATTTTGAATGGGGAAAATGTCCCTGAAAACTGGGAATTTTTAGAAATCTGGGATTTTTTTAAAAATAGTGTTTTTTTGAGAATGTTAAAAGACTTGAATGTTCTGAATGAGTTGAAATGGTTGGTGTTGAACGGTTTCAAATCAGTCGAGAAATGTTGAAGTAGTAAATTGTTGAATTGAAAAATTGTATTACGGAATTTCTGGAATTTGGGGGAAACCGGGAATATTTCCAGTTCAAAAAACAACTTAGTTTTTTTCCTCATTAAAAATAATTTTTTGAAGGTGGAAGGGTTGAAAAGGGTTGAAAAACGTGGGAGGAGTAGTTGCCACCAAAAAGGGTGGAAATACGGCTTCGGAAAACCAGGAATTCTGGAAAATAGCGGAATGTTTTGGACCTTGGAAAAAGGGTAGTTTGACTTTCCAGGATGGTGGAATGTGTTGAAGGTGGAATGGTTTGAATAGGTGGAAAAATCTAGAAATTGTGGAAGTTTAAAAAATAAACTACTTATTTTGAATGGGGAAAATGTCCAGGAAAACTGGGAATTCTTAGAAATCTGTACATTTTAAAAAATATTGTGTTTTTTTTCAAATGTTAAAAGACTTGAATGTTCTAAATGAGTTGAAATGGTTGGTGTTGAAATGTTTCAAATCGGTCGAGAAATGTTGAAGAAGTAACATGTTATTACGGAATTCCTGGAATTCTGAGAAAACCGGGAATTTTTCCAGTTCAAAAAACAACTTAGTTTTTTTCCTGATTAAAAGGAATTGTTTGACGGTGGAACGGTGGAAAAGGGTTGAAAAACGTGGCAGGCGTAGTTGCCACAAAAAAGGGTTGAAATAGGGCTTTGGAAAACCAGGAATTCTGGAAAATACCGGAATTTTTTGGACCTTGGAAAAAGGGTAGTTTGAATTTCCAGGATGGTGGAATGTGTTGAAGGTGGAATGGTTTGAACAGGTGGAAAAATGTGGGGATTGTGGAAGTTTAAAAAATAAAAAATTTTTTTTGAATGGGGAAAATGTCCTGGAAAACTGGGAATTCTTAGAAATCTGGAAATTTGAAAAAATATTGTGTTTTTTGGAAAATATTAAAAGACTTGAATGTTCTGAATGAGTTGAAATGGTTGGTGTTGAAATGTTTCAAATCGGTCGAGAAATGTTGAAGTAGTAACATGTTATTACGGAATTCCTGGAATTTGGAGAAAATCTGGAATTTTTCCAGTTCAAAAAACGTCTTTGTGTTTTGTCCTGATTAAGAGGAATGTTTTGACGGTGGAACAGTTGAAGTGGGTTGAAAAACATGGGAGGTGTAGTTGCCAGAAAAAAGGTTGGAAATACGGCTTTGGAAAACCAGGAATTCTGGAAAATACCAGAAGTTTTTTTAACTTGGAAAAAATGGCAGTTTGAATTTCCAGGATGGTGGAATGTGTTGAAGGTGGAATGGTTTGAATAGGTGGAAAAATGTGGGAATTGTGGAAGTTTAAAAAATGGACAGTTTATTTTGAATGGGGAAAATGTTCCTAAAAACTGGGAATTCTTAGAAATCTGGGAATTTCTAAAAAAAAATAAAAAAATAAAAATAGGTGGAAGTAGAGCACACAATTTTGGAGTTGGAATAGTTTGAATCTGATAAAAAAAAAAAAATCCCATTGATTTGAATGGGAATTTCCCCAAAATTTGGTAATTTCAGGAATATGTTAATGCTCTGAATGAGTTGAAATGGTTGGTGTTGAAATGTTTCAAATCAATTAAGAAATGTTGAAGTAGTAACTTGTTGAATTGAGAAATGATATTACGGAACTTCTGGAATTTGGAGAAAACTCCTCCGCCTTCTCAAACTCGGCTTGTCCAGCTTCTTGACATCCATCTTCTTCTTTTTCCTATGGTTCCTCTTCTCCTTGGTCAAAGCCACTCATGAACACTTAAGCCTACTACGCTACTGTATTTGAATGTTAGTAGGACCTGGAGACACAAGTGTTTTCTGAGGTGGGACTTGAACCACTGCTCTAAATATATGCCGAGGGCCAAAAACCCCCACTTCCGGTGCAAAAATGGCTGCCGGGCTGCACTTTGTAGACTTTATCTATTCATTTACCTCAGTGGAAGCATTTAAGAACAATTTTAAAACTCATTTGTATACTCTAGCCTCTAGACCCCCTTTTACACCATTTGATCTGCCTGCAGGGAGAGGTGATGGGGAGGCACAGAATAGGTGACCACAGATGAGGCGCTAGCTGTTTAAAGTGGGGACTCTGGGTGGACTACTCATCTGTGCATCAGTTGATGACATCTCTGCTCTGCTGACTTGTATCCACTCAAGATGATCCCCTGCTGGCCGCACCTTGGACTGGACTCTCACTATTATGTTAGATCCACTATGGACTGGACTCACACTATTATGTTGGATCCACTATGGACTGGACTCTCACACTATTATGTTAGATCCACTATGGACTGGACTCTCACTATTATGTTAGATCCACTATGGACTGGACTCTCACTATTATGTTAGATCCACTATGGGCTGGACTCACACTATTATGTTAGATCCACTATGGACTGGACTCACACTATTATGTTAGATCCACTATGGACTGGACTCTCACACTATTATGTTAGATGTACTATGGACTGGACTCTCACTATTATGTTAGATCCACTATGGGCTGGACTCTCACTCTTATGTTAGATCCACTATGGACTGGACTCTCACACTATTATGTTAGATCTACTATGGGCTGGACTCTCACTATTATGTTAGATCCACTATGGACTGGACTCTCACACTATTATGTTAGATCCACTATGGACTGGACTCTCACACTATTATGTTAGATCCACTATGGACTGGATTCTCACTATTATGTTAGATCCACTATGGCCTGGACTCTCACACTATTATGTTAGATCCACTATGGACTGGACTCTCACACTATTATGTTAGATCTACTATGGACTGGACTCTCACTATTATGTTAGATCCACTATGGGCTGGACTCTCACTATTATGTTAGATACACTATGGACTGGACTCTCACACTATTATGTTAGATCCACTATGGACTGGACTCTCACACTATTATGTTAGATCCACTATGGACTGGACTCTCACACTATTATGTTAGATCCACTATGGACTGGACTCTCACACTATTATGTTAGATCACTATTTACTGGACTCTCACCCTATTATGTTAAATCCACTATGTACTGGACTCTCACACTATTAACTCGATCCACTATGGACTGGACTCTCACACTATTAACTCGATCCACTCCATGTCCATTGCATCAGTCACCCAGTGGGAGGTCCTCTCCAAGGTTTCTCATTGTATCCCATTGGGTTGAGTTTTTTCTTGCCCTGATGTGAGATCTGAGGCGAAGATGTCATTGTGGCTTGTGCAGCCCTTTGAGACACTCGTAATTTAGGGCTATATAAATAAACATTGATTTATGCAGAGTACCACGTGTTTCATTATTCTGATCATACCATGAATAGCAACTTCAAACATTATCCTACCAATTTATTACAAAGTAGTTCAGTTATTATGCAACAACTGAATTTGAAGACAATAAATTCAACATTAGGACTAAAAGTAAAAAACATAATTTCAGCAAAAAATGTCCAAACATATATTTAGATCTAATCAGCTTGTCATGACATATTATGGCATTGACTCTTATATTACAACAGTGGACAGTCTTAATAACAGGAAACAGCAGGGGAATATTTATACATAGAATTTAAAAAAAACCAGGTTCCAATACAACGTCCAGTGTTCCTCGGTCTGTATTTACTCCACCACCAGCTCAAACTCCTCCGCCTTCTCAAACTCGGCGTTCATCTGGTCAGCGAGCGCGTCCAGCTCCTTCACGTCCATCTTCTTCACCTTCCTCCGGTTCCTCTTCCCCTTGACCAGAGACACCCCGGGGATGTTGGCGTCCGGCTCGGCCAAATCGGGATCGCGGTCCTCGGCGTCCATCATAGACGAATAGGAGCTGCTGGAGACCTCCAGGCCTAGTATGGTCCGCCCGACACTTCGTCCCACCTCCGGGGTCTGCAGCTTTTCAAAGCCGAAAAGAGTTTCGCGGGAATTGGGGCTGTTGAAGGACTTGCCGCTCAGCCTGGAGTAGGAGCGGCGGACTTTCTGCGACCACACCGCGTCTTGTGGAGCCTCCTGCGGCTCAGGCCGGGCGGGTGACGAGGCCGGAGGGAGGATCGGTGACGGCATGGCGGCCTGCTTCTTTGCCCCGGAGGGCCGCTTGCAGAGCGGGGCAACAGCCGGCGATCGTCTCGGCGTGTTTTCTTTGTCTTGCTCGGACGCGGCCGTGGTTTTCCTGGCTACTATTTTCCTGACGATGATGGAACGCTTGACGGCCGCCATGTTGCTGCTTGTATTTACCGAGGGAGAAGTCAGCCGCGGGGAGCGTCTTTGCTGAAAAGAGACATCCAAGCGACCGGCGTCCATTGTTTTTTTCTGGCTCGGAGGTGTTCGTCCCTTCATACCGCCTTCCAGTCCTTTTAAAATGGTGATAAAATGTGAATAAAAGCGCTTATTATTCCTTGGAGTCCACAGTATCTTTGACACACGTCAGAGGAAGGCCGCTCAAATTGCCCGCCCGAGTCGCACAGGAAGTGCGGTGCGTCGTTTCCGGTGACGTCTTAATCAGGCGCAGACGACTTGCAACTTTTTTTGTTTTACGTCATTATTTTGTTGGCTAAGTTCTTTCTTCTTCCTTTCTTAGTTTATTTCGAACGTGAGCACATTTACAACATAACACATCAGACAATTTATTTCAGCTCACATCACATCATGTTTGAAAAGGAGTAGGAAGAAGCAAAGCTTATTTAATCCTACCCCTTTCCCACGTGAAGTGAATTATATTTATATAGCGCTTTTCTCTAGTGACTCAAAGTGCTTTACATAGTGAAACCCAATATCTAAGTTACATTTAAAGCAGTGTGGGTGGCACTGGGAGCAGGTGGATAAAGTGTCTTGCCCAAGGACACAACAGCAGTGACTAGGATGGCGGAAGCGGACCCGCAATCCTCAAGTTGCTGGCACGGCCACTCTACCAACCGAGCTATGCCGCCCCGTCAGAGTGTATACAGATATATACATTCATTTACTGACCTTTTTTATAGTGAAATGACATCCGTGAATGAATAATACAACAGTTCTGTAACATGTAATTAATTAATTAACATACGGAGATGAAGAATACCTTATTTTCAATAAGGTTGAAAGTGTTTCTCATAATTCTTCTTTGTACTTTGTAAGCACTATCAATTTGAACAGCCTCTTAAAGGCCTACTGAAAGCCACTACTAGCGACCACGCAGTCTGATAGTTTATATATCAATGATGAAATATTAACATTGCAACACATGCCAATACGGCCGCTTTAGTTTACTAAATTGTAATTTTAAATTTCCAGCGAAGTGTTCTGTTGAAAATGTCGCGGAATGCTGACATGTACGCGTGACGTCACGGACTGTTAGGAAATATGAGCGCTGCACACACACACAGCTAAAAGTCGTCTGCTTTAACCACATAATTACACAGTATTTTGGACATCTGTGTTGCTGAATATTTTGCAATTAGTTCAATTAATAATGGAGAAGTCAAAGTAGAAAGATGGAGTTGGGAAGCTTTAGCCTTTAGCCACACAAACACACGGTGATTCCTTGTTTAAAATTCACAGAGGTGACACTTTACTATGGATCAGAGCGGTCAAGCGAACATGAATCCCGACCAAATGTCAACCAGCAGTTTTCGGTGAGAAGATTGTGGTAAAAAGTCGCCACATACCGGAGATCAGCTGAGCTTGTGCCGTCCGTACAGCTGCCGTTGACTTCCCTGAGACATTGGCGTCAACACACCCGTGGATACACCCTTCCGACTATCAGGTACTATTAAACTCACTAAAACACTAGCAACACAATAGAAATATAAGGGATTCCCAGAATTATCATAGTAAATGTGTCTAAAAGCATCTGAATTCGTCCCAATGCAATCGCTTTTTTTTTTCAACTTGTTTTTTTTATTTTTTTTTTCTAGTAAGTCGCTATCAATATCCTCAAACACAAATCTTTCATCCTCGCTCAAATTAATGGGGAAATTGTCGTTTTCTCAGTCCGAATACCTCTTTCTGTTGGAGGCTCCCATTTAAAACAATGCGAGGATGTGAGGAGCCATCAACATGTGACATCATCGTCTGCGACTTCCGGTAAAGGCAAAGCTTTTCTGTTAGCAACCAAAAGTTGCGAACTTTATCTTCGATGTTCTCTACTAAATCCTTTCAGCAAAAATATGGCAATATTGCGAAATGATCAAGTATGACACATAGAATGGACCTGCTATCCCCGTTTAAATAAGAAAATCGCATTTTAGTAGGCCTTTAAAGTGGATCATAACAGTACAATGTTTAACTTCTTTACTTAATCCATTCCATCATTTAATTCCACATACTGATATGCTAAAGCAGGGGTCAGCAACCTTTTTGAAACCAAGAGCTACTTCTTGGGTACTGATTAATGCCAAGGGCTACCAGTTTGATACACACTTAAATAAATTGCCAGAAATAGCCAATTTGCTTAATTTACCTTTTATAAATAAATCTATATACCGGTACATATATAAAAAAAATGGGTATTTCGGTCTGTCATTCCGTCGTATATTTTTTTTCCTTTTATGGAAGGTTTTTTGTAGAGAACAAATGATGAAAAAAACATTTACCTGAACAGTTTAAAAGAGGAGAAAAGATGAAATAAATGAAAATTTAATTTTGAAGCATAGTTTATCTTCAATTTCGACTCTTGAAAATTCAAAATTAAACCAAAAAAAATGAAGACAAAAACTAGCTAATTCGAATCTTTTTGAAAAAAAAAAAAAAAAAAAAGAATTTAAGGAACATCACTAGTAATTTTTCCTGATTAAATTAATTTTAGAATTTTGATGACATGTTTTAAATAGGTTAAAATACAATCTGCATTTTGTTAGAATATATAACAAATTGGACCAAGCTATATTTCTAACAAAGACAAATCATTATTTCTTCTAGATTTTCCAAAACAAACATTTTAAAATAAATTCAAAAGACTTTGAAATAGGATTTAAATTTGATTCTAATGATTTTCTAGATTTGCCAGAATATTTTTGGGGAATTTTAATCATAATAAGTTTGAAGAAATATTTCACAAATATTATTCATTGAAAAAATAGAAGCTAAAATGACGAATTAAATTAAAATGTATTTATTATTCTTTACAATAAAAAAAATACTTGAACATTGATTTACATTGTCAGGAAAGAAGAGGAAGGAATTTAAAAGGTAAAAAGGTATATGTGTTTAAAAAAACTAAAATTATTTTTAAGGATGTATTTTTTCTCTAAAATTGTCTTTCTGAAAGTTATAAGAAGCAAAGTAAAAAAAAAAATATATATTTATTTAAAAAAGTGAAGACCAAGTCTTTCAAATATTTTCTTGGATTTTCAAATTCTATTTGAGTTTTGTCTCTCTTAGAATTAAAAATGTCGAGCAAGGGGAGACCAACTTGCTAATAAATAAATACAATTTAAAAAATAGAGGCAGCTCACTGGTAAGTGCTGCTATTTGAGCTATTTTTAGAACAGGCCAGCGGGCGACTCATCTGGTCCTTACGGGCGACCTGGTGCCCGCGGGCCCCGTGTTGGTGACCCCTGCTCCACAGTCTCGTTGACACACGTCAGGAAAAAGTCGCACACGAAATACATCACGCCGTTTCCGGTGACGTATTAATCAGGCGCCGACGACTTGCAACTTTTGCTGTGTAATCTGACCAAGCTGCGAAGAGTAACGCTGTTTGCATACTTTTTTTTAAGCCATCGAAGTTGCACTTGTTGGAGAGAATGGAATATTTAATCGGCATACAAGGACCGGATTTTGTCGTCGTGGCTGCGGACAATGTTGCGGCCAACAGCATCATTCAGATCAAACACGGCAAGTGACAATGTGTTAGCTTAGCATTTAGCATCAACTAAAGCCGCCGTCTTGGTCATTAACTAAAATTGCGAATTAAAAAAAAACTTAAATTAACTAATATCTGTATGGACTGTTATAAATTTGTAAGTAATAACGCGGGCTTCGGTTTCTTCTCTAAGTTGTCGAATGCCTTTAGCTAGTTAGCTAAGCTAAACACCGTTTATTAATGACAAGTGGGTTGAGTTTCTCTTTTTAAAAATAGTATTTTGTGTTATCTACATAGTAGTTGCCGTCAGCGCTAGACTAGTGTCGAAATAGTTAATCACCCAAGTATAAAAAGCCACCTCATCTGGCTCGAGAGGAGCCAGATGAGGTGGTTCGGGCATCTGGTCAGGATGCCACCCGAACGCCTCCCTAGGGATGTGTTTAGGGCACGTCCAGCTGGTAGGAGGCCACGGGGAAGACCCAGGACACGTTGGGAAGACTATGTCTCCCGGCTGGCCTGGGAACGCCTCGGGATCCCCCGGGAAGAGCTAGACGAAGTGGCTGGAGATAGGGAAGTCTGGGCTTCCCTGCTTAGGCTGCTGCCCCCGCGACCCGACCTCGGATAAGCGGAAGATAATGGATGGATGGATGGTATAAAAAAAAACTAATAGCGAAAGTGAAAATGCTGCGATGAGGTGGCGACTTGTCCAGGGTGTACTCGCCTTCTGCCCACTTGTAGCTGAGATAGGAACCAGTGACCCCAAAGTGAATAAGCGGTAGAAATGGATGGATGAATGGAAAGTGAAAATGGTTAGTTTGTTTCAAAGTGACGCACCATATTTCATTTGTATTTCTCTTTACAACATGTACGAAAAGGAGTAGGTAGAAGCCGAGTTTACTTAATCCTACCCCTTTCGTATTCAAAGCAATTTACTAATACATACATTTCTCATTTCCATGCCTTTTCTTTATTTTCATGACTATTTACATTGTAGATTGTCACGGAAGGCATTACAACTATGACACCTGTGAAGTGAAAATTCAGGTGACTACCTCTTCAAGCTCATCGAGAGAATGCCAAGAGTGTGCGAAAAAGTAATCCGAGCAAAAGGGGGCTTATTTGAAGAAACTAGAAAACGAAACATACCGTATTCCCTTGAATTGCCGCCTCGCGTGTAATATGCGCCTGCCTTGAACTACTGTCAGGTCAAACTTGTTTCCCATAATTATTAGCGCATGCTTACTATTACCGCCAGGTCAAATTCATGACGTCACGAGTGACCCTTCCCCTGTCGTTATTTTCAAAGTGACGGAGGCGGCAGGGTTGGCAAACTTTACCACTCAAAGAGCCATTTTGCCCCATTTCACAACAACAATGGGAACCGCAAAACTCTCTTTAAATCTATAATGAAATTACACTGCATAGAGAGTTTTTTTGCTTGTACTATTGCGTAAACCAGGGGTCTTGTTCATCAGCCACACCGGTTACACTGAAGGTTGTGATATAAACAAGTTTAACACTTACTAATATGTGCCACACTCTGTGAACCCACATCAAACAAGAATGACAAACACATTTCTGGAAAACGTCGGCTCTGTAACACATTATTAACACAACATAACAATTACCCCGAGTGCAATACATCCATGACTCTTACTGCTGATAATATACACCCCGCTAGCACCAACCCCCCCCCCAACACCCACCCACCCTCTGCGCATCGTTGAGGTGGGCGGGGTTTGGTGCTAGCGGGGTGTATAATATAAGCAGTAAGAGTCATGGATGCATTGCATTCTGGATAATTGTTATGTTGCGTTTATAATGTGTTACAGAGCCAATGTTCTCCAGAAATGTGTTTGTTATTCTTGTTTGGTGTGGGTTCACAATGTGGCACATATTAGTAAGAGTGTTAAACTTGTTTATATCACAACCTTCAGTGTAACTTACATCACCCAGTATGCATTCCAATCTCATCCGTGTGACGATAGAAGCAGCGAAATGCTTGCGTAAATTGAAGGTTATTCCAAACCTTCAGTGCTGAAAATAATAACCATAATAACTTTTTTATTATTAAATGTGCTCTCCGTTATTGTATCTTCACATCACACTCAATGTTTTACTGCATGCCATCGGTAAGCGCAGGGGTGAGAAGAGGTTTTAAAGTTATTAGCGCGTGCTTACTATTACCGCATGCCTTGAATAGGCGTAGGAGTGAGAAGAGGTTTTAAATTAATTAGCGCCCCGGGGGCTATTCAAATTCGGTATTCTCAGTTGTTTCATATTTTTTGTTAAAGGCATACTGAAATTAGATTTTCTTATTTAAAAGGGGATAGCAGGTCCATTCTATGTGTCATTCTTGATCATTTCGCGATATTGCCATATTTTTGATGTCGAGCTCCTCACATCGGAACATTGTTTACAATCATGGCCACAAGCAGCGAGAGCGATTCGGACCGAGAAAACGACGATTCCCCCATTAATTTGAGCGAGGATGAAAGATTTGTGGATGAGGAAAGTGAGAGTGAAGGACTACAAAAAAAAAAGACTATACAGTGGGAGCGATTCAGATGTTATTAGACAAATTTAATAGGATATTTCTGGAAAATCCCTTATCTGTTTATTGTGTTACTAGTGTTTTAGTGAGATTATATGGTCGTACCTGTACAACCTGAAGGTCGGCCCCGCACCTTTCTTCAGCACCAGTCGACGGGTGGTGGCGATGCCCATCTCTGCCCTTCGCAAGGGACCTTCTTCGCAACACGATGTTTCGAAATGATCGCTGCATAATACACTGTACTTTGTGTGTGTGGTCCAATCCAATCGTTTTTGCTTGACCACTCTATTCCATAGTAAAGCTTCACCGTCATCTTTCGGGAATGTAAACAATGAAACACCGGCTATGTTTGTGTTGCTAAAGGCGGCCGCAATACACCGCTTTCCACCTACAGCTTTCTTCTTTGACGTCTCCATTATTGATTGAAGAAATTGCAAAAGATTCAGCAACACAGATGTCCATAATGTTGTGGAATTTTGCAATGCAAAGAGACCACTTATAGCTGTGAACTGTGTCACGCGCACTTGTCATCATACCACAACGTTTTCGCATGATACTTCCGCGCAAATTTTAAAATTGCAATTCAGTAAACTAAACCAGCTGTATTGGCATATGTTGCAATGTTAATATTTCATCATTGATATATAAACTATCAGACTGCGTGGTGGGTAGTAGTGGCTTTCAATAGGCCTTTAAGTACATAACTCCACAGAAAATGCACGATCACCAATGGATTTTAAATAGGTTTTTGGGACGACAAGAAGAAACTGATCAGTTGACCTCAGAGACCTTGTGGGGGTGTACATTTTTAAAAAGTCTGACATTTATTGTAGCTATAATCCGTTAAGAGATTTAAAAACAAACAACAATATTTCAAAATTAATTCTAAAATGAACTGGGAGCCAGTGAGGGAATTCTAAAATGGGGGAAATATGTTCATGTTTTTTAGTGCCAGTTAAAGCTGTGTTAACTATTAATAAGACGATCAGTTGTATTAAGAAGTCATTGATGTAAATTGTGTTACAAGATGTGAACAGAAAGTGAACAAATGTTTAGTAATTACTATGAATTCTTAAAAGGGGTAGGATTAAATAAGTTTGACTTTCACTTACTTCCTTTTCAAACGTGTTGTAAAGAGAAATGATAAAATGTAGATTATATTATGTATCACTCCTATCTGTATACATGTTTGAAATCAACTTAAACTTTTACCCTTGTTAAGTCATTGCTTTTCTGCAGTTGCACTTTTTGATGGCTGAACGCTCACTTTATCATCTCACTTTTGAATGTTTTTCAGACTACGACAAGATGTTCAAACTGAGTGAGAAGATTCTGTTACTGTGTGTGGGAGAGTCGGGAGACACAGTCCAGTTTGCGGAGTACATTCAGAAGAACGTTCAGCTCTACAAAATGAGAAACGGTGAGGGAATTTACTTATTTGTTAGTCTACATTTATTGGGGATATTTTGATATCAACAAGCTTAACCACTTGACTGTTTCAACAACTCATGATGGGTAATATCATTCCTACAACAAATCATAGTTCATAACACATTGTCACACTATGAGGTTTCTAATTAAGAAAATTGCTTAATGTCTTTTTTATTCATTGTTTGGCAGGCTATGAACTCAGTCCAGCAGCAGCAGCAAACTTCACGAGAAAGAACCTTGCAGACTACCTTCGAAGCAGGGTAAACATACTCACACATCACAATGCTGAACTTCAATCATATATTGTTTGTCACATTACTGCCTGGTTTAAGTATTTGTGAGGAGTATTGTAGATTTCTTTTCTGAATATGAACTATCTGCAAGGTTTTCTTGTTTACCGGAAAGCCATATCTCAGTTTTTGTCTTAAAAGCAATGCAATGTATAGCCTCCATCATAGTAGATAGTCTATTTCTTTTTACCGAGTTACAGATTTCAAAGAAAATAAAGTAACATGTTTTGCAAAAGACAAATATCCACTGCAGAGGACGCTGGCTCTCAGTCGGGCATCAACATAAATATCCTACGAAGTTGGAAAAATTGTCAAAATTAAAAGTAAAAATGACCTGTAAGATATAACACACGCTTGTTACTAGACACTAACAAACATTTTTTATGTAAATCTTTACTTCGGTGTCATATAAATGTCTTTGTTCAAGATTACATGCATGTTTTAGGGACGACTTACAGTTAATAATAGCTACACTTATCACTACTGTCTAATTTTCTGAATATGCCAATTAGGGCTGGGCGATATGGCCTTTTTTAATATCTCCATATTTTTAGGCCATATCGCAATACACGAAATATATCTCAATATTTTGCCTTAGCCTTGAATAAACACTTGATGCATATAATCACAGCAGTATGATGATTCTATGTGTCTACATTCAAACATTCTTGTTCATACTGCATTAATATATGCTCATTTTAAACTTTCATGCAGCAAGGGAAACCACAATTAAGTCAATTTACCAAAACCGTATTTATTAAACAGTTATGAAGCAGTGGCACAAATATTCATGTCATTTCCAAAACAGAAAGTGCAAGATTGTCATTTCAAAACAAGCTATTGGTGCACTTTTGTGCAAAATGCCACTAAGATGACGTATCAAAACAACACTAAATTAAAGTGCACTACAGTAGTTTAAAACAAATAAAGTGCACTTTTGTGCATGATTTTGTGGGCGTGTGGCACCGAATAGAGATGCTGACATGCGGAGTAAAAACTCTTCATTTTCTAGCAGGTGACCATTCAAATGATGCTACATATTAGCAGTAATGCTACTTTTGATAGCAAGGCTTTAGCACCACACTTGACAAATTACGGTTGTTTGTTCGACATATTCCTGCTTTAAGCTAAACCACCGCCAGACGCTGTTTTTCTTTGGAATGAATTCTTCCTTCATTTGTGACCAGATTCGCTCCTTCTTTCTCTTGTATTACTGCTGGCATCACAGCTAATGTTACCCATGCCGCTACCTCTCTGCACCGCGAGGGCGTATACGTATATGACGTTTGACGTGACAGTATGTGACGTGTGTAAGAAGGTGCGCTAACACTCTGTAAGAAGGAGACACAAGAAGGTGTGGGAAGAACCTGTAGTGTAATGCCCGCAGCTAAAAGCAACTGCCTGAGAAGGTATACTCGAATATCTCGATATAGTCATTTTCTATATCGCACAGAAACAAACCCGCGATATATCATGTATATCGATATATCGCCCAGCCCTAATGCCAATCACAAAATCCAGGTGATACTTTATTTTTGGTCCCGCCGCTGACAGAAGCGGCTAGCCGCTAACTGCTGCTCCCTTAAGTTAATAATCCTCCCATTAGTTATTAGCTTAAATTACATTGTCACTGGAGGACAAAGCTTAAACACATTACACACTGAGAGTAAGCCAGGAACATGCATGCTAATAGGTAAGCTAACCGCAAAGCTTGAAACAAGAAGTAAGTGCATAATAAGCTTTCAGATGTGTCGACGTAACCGCGTTGCAGCAGTAAGTAAGCAGCTATTAACAGGAAATTAACAAGTAGATTTAATTAAGCGTCTACAGAGAGGGTAATATTACAGTAACTATTGTGTTATAGTGATGTGGAGCTGCCTGTCTTACACATATGGTAAGAGTGAATCGATCCATAAATCGGTGGTGTTGCTGCCAAGAGAAGGATCAGTATATGATCGATACTAGATTTATTAGATCAGTATTTTTATTCGCACAAAAATCATATTTTTGTAGTTTTTGTTAATGTTTACGGCCTAATTCCCTGGACACAGGAGGGCAAAGGAATCTTTTCAACTGAATTTCCCCCAGGGATCAATTAAGTACTTTCTATTCTATTCTCTTCTAAATGAGTAGTAGGTAGCAGCTTTTGTTTAGTTGTTGTGTAATATTAACTTTTTGTTCATACAATTTTACGTCATGAAAAAAAAAGAAGAACTTGTTGAAATAATGTGTTGATATTGTTAAACTCTCAATAGCACACACCATAAACACATTTTCAAAATTACATGACTTGATTGGTTTTAGCCAATCTCGGAATCGGCAGCATAAAAATCTGATAGGAACATCCTTGCCTACAGTTTATTGGCCTAACTATGGTACACTCGTGTTTAATCACCTCTCACCTGGCCTTACTATTGTCAGCGGGCCGTCTACTACATTCATGATAAAACGAACATTATGCCACCCTTAGTTGTGTGCATAAGTGTGTAAAACACCATAGACAGCTCATTTTGTTGAGATTTGACTGATCTACACCAGTCAAGGATACTGTTACAACTCCGTCAACACAATAGTTGGAAAACCTCTGGAATGTCTGATACTAACTTAAGAAAAAATTGTGTAAAAGACAACATTTTTATCGTATCATTGTCACATTTGAAATGGGGAGGAGGTTAGGACTCAAGATGTAGCCTTCCAGTGCATACTACTAAAAACATTTTTTGAAAGGCACATATATAAAAATGTAAGGCAAACATCCCCCAAACATCTTTCTTAAGTGTATTCAAACACCTATTCTAGTCAGTCAGTAGCGCTAATACAGGACTGTCTCAGAAAATTTGAATATTGTGATAAAGTCCTTTATTTTCTGTAATGCAACTAAAACGTCATACATTCTGGATTCATTACACATCAACTGAAATATTGCAAGCCTTTTATTATTTTATTATTGCTGATTATGGCATGCAGCTTAAGAAAACACAAAAATCCTATCTCAAAAAATTTGAATATTTCCTCAGACCAAGTAAAAAAAACTTCACACTTTCATTTGGAAGTCAAGGCGCTAGAGTCTGGAGGAAGGCCGGAGAGGAGCAAAATCCAAGTTGCTTGAAATCCAGTGTGAAGTTCCCACAGTCAGCAATGGTTTGGGGAGCCATGTCAGCTGCTGGTGTTGGTCTACTGTGTTTCATCAAGTCCAGAGTCAATGCAGCTGTGTACCAAGAGATATTAGAGCACTACATGCTTCCATCTGTTGAAAAGCTCTATGGAGATGATGATTTCATTTTCCATCATGATCTGGCACCTGCCCACAGTACCAAAACCGCCAGTAACTGGTGTACTGACCATGGCATTACTGTCCTCGATTGGCCTGCCAACTCACCTGACCTGAACCTCATGGAGATTTTTGTGAGGTATTGTGAAGAAGAAGCTGAAAGACACCAGACCCAATAAGGCAAATGAGCTAAAGGTCGCTAATGAAGCATCCCGGGCATCCATAACACCTCAGCAATGCCACAGGCTGATTTCCTCCATGCCACGCCGCATTGAGGCAGTAATCCGTGCAAAACGATTCCCAACCAAGTACTGAGTGCATTAATTGACATTTGCAAATGTTTGATTTTGTTTTGCTGTTATAAATCATTTTTTTTACTTTGTCTGAGGAAATATTCAAATTTTTTGAGATAGGATTTTTGAATTTTCTTAAGCTGCATGCCATAATCAGCAGTATTAGAATAATAAAAGGCTTGCAATATTTCAGTTGATGTGCAATGAATCCAGAATGTATGACATTTTCATGTTTTTAGTTGCATTACAGAAAATAAAGGACTTTTTCCACAATATTCTAATTTTCTGAGACAGTCCTGTAGAGTTTCTGTCGGTGTTGAATCTTGTTTGCTTAGAAAATAATCCAAATAAACCCCTCTAATAATTCAATTGCAGCTTTGGGTTTACCTTTTTTTTACGGTTTTTGTCAAAAACTAATCCTGGAATGCCAAGATGAGGTTCACACATGAACAGCCTGATACAAGCGATACATCTGGTCGATACGCTGAAAAGTAATCATAAACAAAAGATTTATAGATATTTTATTGAGTGTACAAAATAATATTTCCAATTAAAACTACTGAAAAACTAATTTAACCATTCAGTATATATTTTTTTGCATTTGTTTTATTTGTAATCCTCAACAACGCACACGACTAGTGCAATGGAGCATAAAATCAAAGGTAAGGTTGTTTATTCAAATCTAAGTAATGCTCATCTTGAATGTTGAGAAAATGTTTGATCTCGGTGATTAGATGGGTAGTTCAGTGGTCATTGACCACATCCATCATTACATCAAAACATTTGTACTCGGCAAGAAGATTAATTTTGACTGATTTAAAAGAAGCCTGTCCCCTTTTAAGAAACACCTCAGAAGATGTTCTTAGTTCTGAAAAACAGAGGCTTTTAGCTTAATATTTAGGCCAAGAAATTAGACTCTCATAGGATCATTTGCAGATGTCTCGCCATAACGATGCATCGTGACTCTTGCACTAATTTGTTAGGAGTATTGCAGCTGCTTCCTTTTACACAGGCAGAAGGGTGAAAATAATTACAAAAAACAATTAGTGTGGCAGGGAAGGGAATGTGGGACACATCGAGGCGGTGATAGGGGTGGAGAAGTGGGAGGAGGGAGGTGTGGAGAGACTGTGGGAATCCCTGGGGGGCAGAAGAATACCCAGTAGACCACACTGCACTGACTGAGTGTGAGAACAAGTAGGATTGAATGTACACATGACTTGACATTCACATGTACAGGCTGCCGTTACGATCACTGTAAACCAGTTTGGCCTAATAAGTTGTACTAGACAATGTTAAGTGGATTGAAAATACTGCATTAATAAAACATCCCAAGCAATTCATAGCACCATGTCCATTACAGCAAAGACCGGATCTGTCTTTTTATCATAACAATCCAAACTTTTACATCTTAGCCTGCTTTCCAAAAGAAGAATTGTCAACTGGTCCAACTATTTTGTGAGAGTCTCTATTTATAATTCTTAGCTTCTTATTTTAATTACTGGGCACAGGTGCATGTGCATTGTCGCCTCGGCTTTGTTTTTATTTGCATAATAGAGCTGCGAAGTGAGATCCAATCACAAGGTGAAGTGTGAACATGTAATTGTATCAGTCTTGTTGATAGCACTGTTAAGAGGGCTGCCACCATTTGATGAGCGGCATGAAAAATAACTTGAGAAAATTGCAAATTGCTAAAAACAACAACAATTGAACCTAACTCATGTGACCTTAGTGCTGCCTTATACTTTAAAGATGTCATATCATGATTTTTTTTCAACATTGAAAACTTTTATTTGTGGTCTACATAACATGTGATGGTGGTTCTTTGGTCAATACTTAGCATTGATTATGTTTTACAGATAGTCTTCAAGCCGGGATTTTCACCGTCTGTTCATGATGCGCCGTTTTGTGGGCGGTCTTAATTACTTACCTCCTGCTGGACAGCGTCTTCTCCCGTCATTCATGTTGTAGTTTTTAGTGCTTCCGTAGTGAGTCTACTGACCGATATAAGTTAGAACTATAAGCTACTTTTTATTGGAAATGGCAGCAGCGGAGGATGCATATGCCTGTACGAGCCAGTCTGCCCCGCAACAAGAGGATAGAGGAAAAAGAAGGAGCTTAATGACTACAATGTCAGACTTGTGCTAAGCACTCAAAGTAAATTTATACTAAATACAGTATGGATGATTCGCTGATGTCATCGATGCAAAAAATGACACAGGCTGAGAACATTTCAAACATACCCTTTATAAAGCAGTTTTTGGTACATTATGATGTCACAACATTACTATGCTTTGACTTGAAAAACTGGGCAACAGTGTTTTTTTAAGTCAAAAAATGAAAAGAAAGAGCAAAAACATAATGTAATGAGAAAAAAAATGACATTTTGATACTAAAAAAATATGCTTTGTCAACTGAAACACAAAGCTGTCACACAAGGGTTTCTCTATAAATATATATATTTTCGAATTTAAAAAATAAAATAAATATCCAATTGGCCCCCTTATGATTTAACTGTTCGGTATGCAGCCTTTGGTGGAAAAGTTTCGAACACCCCTGTTATATATAGTATTCTGGAATGTTAAAAAGAACAAAAATGTACCGGAAAACCTGTCACAAAATGGTATTTAGAGCATAACAGTAGATTTTGTGACCCATTTCACCCCTACATTGTACTATACCTGTGTGTACGCAAAAAACTTGCTAATAAATTAAACAGAGAAAATAAACCTGCTGGGTACCGACCTTTTAAAGAAGTGAATACTGAAAAGTAGACCAATTACACGATAAGTGTTGGTTACATCGCTCGTGTTTCTCAGAACGAAAACAAACATGCACGAGTCAGTGCGAGCAATGGGGGGGAAAAAAAAAAGCTGCGGCCACTTCCAACAACATGGCAAGTGAAAACATAGAAAGACTGGGAACATTTCAACTCAAACAAGTAGAAGATACTTTAAATAACTGGCTTAATTTGCAAAGCGACTTTGCTTTTCATGGCGGTACGTCTATGATGCGGGAGAATTAAAGCGGAGTTGTCGGACATTTGGAGGATGTGGTCTCCGATTCGCCTCTGTAAGATAGTAGGTTTGTTCCCGAGTTGACTAACAAAGAGACGTAGTTGTGTGGGGAAAAAAGCTTCAACTGTAACTTAAGCCAAAGTCTGCCTGCTAAACTTGGTCTATAAACTTTCTAAACATCTTATTGTCACATGATTGCTCTTTTCTTTTCGAAGAAGCCAGATAACTTTAGTGGTGTTTTTATATATTTTTTACTTTATTTTGACTTTCCTTTTTTTTACATTAAAAAATTATAGTCCTTTTATTTTTTTATGGACAAAAGTTTTAACAATTTGTTTTTGTAGTAATCCAATGAACAACACGGTTCATAAATATTTTCCATGAAGTAGTCATTTTTTTATGTGATGTCCCATATCTCAAACTAGATTTAAAAGCCCATGGCTAAATAAGAGCCACTGAATAGCTATACGCTTTATAAACTGATTAGTCAAGTAATATTTGGGATAGTCAATGATTAGTCAAAGTAGTTGTTAGGTGCAGCCCTAGAACCATCCAATTTAGATATTTTGGGACATTTTATAATGGAAATACAATAAAATGTTTATCATAATTGTGGAAATGCTAAAAGCTCACAAAACAAGCCTCAAATATTTTGCACATACCTACTGGACACAGATCGTTTTTATTCAGTCAGGGTTGCAAATGTTGTAGGAGAAATACATTTTTATGCATGTTTTTTCATACGCTGCAAGGAAATCTTGGTTTTTGTGCCTCTTGGTTACAGCGTTGGCTTTGTTAAATTGGGATTTATCTATGTTTCGTTCTCAAGTGTGCGGAAAACCTGCACTTTTTTTTCTCCGATCCGCATCCCACTCCTTCCTCCAGCTATGTTTGCGCTCACACTCATCAGACCCCAAGAGTTGCAAATTATATTGTATAAACAGCTTTGTTCCCTGTTCTCCTGCAGTCCATTTCTCTATGTGGTCTTTCTATTTTAGAACACAATTTCATGATCAGTTTTCTTTTTGGTCTAATTTTGGCTCATCAATCTGTTGATGACATATCCAGACTAATCCAGTTTGGAAGTTGCGAACATAAACAAAACCTGAAATGAACTGTAATATTTTAGGACTTCTTTATACATGTGCATCATCTAATGTACTAATCTATCCTTGAGTTTAAGAACATTCCCAGAACAAAACATCGTAAACTACCTATTTATGTAAAATGCCTGTAGTCCTAAGCTTTTGTTCAGTTGTCTGGGTAACTGTGCCAGATATGTTGCAATTGGTTTTAATTAATTTGATTAAATATCCAGGCCAAGCCAAAAAGAAGGATTCATCAAGATAATGATTTGTTTTTTATCCCAATTGTTTCTCCTCAATCCTTGTCATCTTTTAAGTGCCGCTCCCCCTCCTAAAAATGATCCCTCACTGCCAGCGTGCCCAAACCCTTAGGTGAAAAACTACTGGCTGATAAATTAATCAGAGCTATATTGTTAATTCCTACGTTCCTTTTCCCGCAGGATGAATTACAGATGAGTTCTGTAGTCTGAAAGATGTCATACTCCAGTGGCTGCCGACCTTCGGGAGGTGTAGTTAACTCTAGTCAGCAGAGCACGTCTGAGCCGAGGAAGCCGGAGACTGTTCATATTGAAGTGTGCTTACTAACCCGCCGCCCAGGAAAACAACTGGGCTGTGTTATTAACCTCCAGAGTACTGCATTGACTCAAGCTTTAGAGCGCAAGGAGGGAGACAAATAAAATTGGCAGAACACATGATCACCTGAGGCCTTGACGATGCTGCATCAGTAATGAGGATTCGGTGCAGAAAGAAACAAAAAGTTCGAAGCTGACGGGCCGTATAATCCGCTGCCTTCCGGAGCTTTGTTTTCATGCCGAATAGATTGTAGTATTTGCAAGGACTGCTGGAAAACGATGTCGTTGAGCAAACCACTGTATCCTGTTGGTGGTGGTCATCTTCTCCAACCCCTACACAAGGTTGTGTGGTTATCATATCTTCAAGAAATGCACGTAAAAATGAAACAACCAACTTTTTAACTTTTTTCAGTGGAAAGATCAGTTGAAAAGCTACACAGTGTGACAGTATCGTACGTTTCACATTGCCATGATGACAGCTGGTCCGGCCCTCACTTACTTGGGACCATTGCAAAATGATGTGCGTCCCAAGGTCACCAGCCTTGGTGTCACCATATAAAGCGATTTTAAACTTGACAAACAAGTCAATGGCGTTTTAAAATCGTGTTTTTATCATCTTCGTCTTTTAGCAAAGATAAAACCGTTTTTATCTTTTAACCTTTTTGAACAAGTCGTGCATGCTTTTATTTCAAGTGGCCTGGACTACTGCAATGCATTTTATGCTGGCATTAGCCAAAAAGCTCTCTCCCGGTTGCAGTTAGTCCAGAATACGGCAGCACGACTTTGAACAGGGGCCAGGAAACGCCAGCATATAACCCCAATCCTTGAGAGTTTGCACTGGCTCCCTGTTCATTTTAGAATTTATTTTAAAACCTTGCTCTTTGTTTTCAAAGCTTTACATGGACTGGCACCTCTTTATATCTCAGACCTCATCCAAACTTACAATTCTGCGCGCCCTCTGAGGTCCGAGAGCCATCTCCAGCTCGTGGTGTCCAAGACCAGACTTAAAACTAGGGGAGACAGGCCCTTCTCTGTGGTCGGCTCTAAGATCTGGAACACTCTGCCCCTCCATGTTCAAACTGCTCCCACATTGGAGTGTTTTAAGTCTCGTCTTAAGACTCATTTTTATTTTCTGGCTTTTAAAACTACGTGAGTTGTGTGGTCCTCTGTTGTCCTCTGTGTTTTAAAATGTTGATTTCTATTTTCTGTTTTAATTGGTTTTACCCTTTAAAACGGTATAGCTCGGTTGGTAGAGTGGCTATGCCAGCAACTTTAAGGTTGCAGGTTCGATCCCCGCTTCCGCCATCCTAGTTACTGCAGTTGTGTCCTTGGGCAAGTCACTTTACCCACCTGCTCCTAGTGCCCCCCACACTGGTTTAAATGTAAGTTAGATAAGGGGGTGTTCACTATGTAAAGCGCTTTGATTCACTAGAGAAGAAGCGCTGTATAAATATAATTCATTTATTTTTTTTATTTTTCGTTTTCCGTCATTGGTGGAGCTCAGGATAGTATTTGAATATTGTTTTTAATATTGTTGTGCAGCACTTTGGAAACATTTTGTTGGTTAAATGTGCTTTGTAAATAAAGTGGATTGATTACCTATCAAGGAGAAAATTAGCAAGTGTGGCGTCAGATGAAAAATCTTCTCCGCCTTCAATCGTCTCCATCTTTCAAAGGCATCACCGATACAAATCCTTGTTTTGTTCCTGGTTTTGTCATGAATAAGTTGAGAATCGTAACGACGCCTTTTAAAAATTACTGAGGTCTGATATGTTTCGTAACTTTACCAGTGGTAGTAGCTAGACAAAGATAACTGCTGACCTGGATGTGACACGCTCACAAACTTTCTAATTGGTCAAACAATAGAGGACGGGACATCGAAATGAAAACAATATCACGATTTCGAGGCTGTAAATCTAATTTTGAAATGAGCATATCCTACTAATGTTATCAGTTATACAGGTATTTGAAAATAACATTATTTAATAATGCCTTTTTAACATATCAGGGCCATTTAATGATAACTTGGTGTGAAATTATTACATATGGCTCCTTTAGGTTAAAATACATTACAAAAACATACATCCATTGTCATGTCTTTTATAATGGTTGTGAACGATAGGCAACATTCCAAAAAAGTGCAGTTCCCCTTTAAGAGTTTCCAATTTAAGCTTTTTGAGATAGTAATTGTCTCCCGGTTTATTGTTATGCTTTAAATTGCAAGCAAAAATTTGAGTTTATAGCATCTCCACTATTAGTTGGCGTAGCAAATGCCACCAGAGGGAACCCCTTAAGATCCGACCAAAACTGGTTTTACTCGGTAGCATTACCTCCATAGCTAGAGATGGATTGTTTTCCAGTCATGGGAAGGAAGAACGTGGATGTGAAGCACAGGGCTAATAAAAAGTGAATAATATTAATTGAATGAAATAAATAAATCCTCAAAAAACATGACCGATTGCGTTGCCAACTTGGCAAAGCGATTTTGTACCAAACTGTAGCAAATCGACTCTTAACGCCAGCTAAAGTGTACCTGATCAAGATTCTTGCAAAGTACAAAAGCCAAACAGGATGCTCTCTCTTTTTTTCTGTTTTGTAGAACTTTCAGCCTTTTGTTTGTCATTGTGTGTCGTAAAAGTGTGCGTATGCACGTGTGTCGGGAGTAAATGATAAAGATGATGCATATTGTTTGTTAATGTGAATCTAGGTGTGAGTTCAGGTGGCGGGGTTAACAAGGTGCCTATACGAGGTGACATGGGAAGGTTATTTTGATGCCAGGTCCGTATTATTGTTACCTTGTAAACAGTGAGGCAGGTGGGTGGGGGTGATGCCACTGGGGCGTTGGCAGGCTCACAGAGGAGTAAAAGTACATGCACAAACACACACTCACACATGATATTCGCTTGTGCCTGCTGTGCACCAACTCTCTGCTTTCTAGTGAGGCCATCGTTAACACTCACACTAAAGCCCTCTCCACAGGGGATATAGCAATCATCTCCCTCGTGGCAAATATAACGCCAACACAAGTCAGAGAAATAAGCAGGTCAAATGTGAGGTAAATTGAAATTGCAGGGCAGGTGTGGAGATCACAACCAGCCTGCTGCCGTATGAATCATTCTTGCCTTGCTGCAATGTAATAATGGACTTCTTTTCCTATTGGGTTCTAATCAAAAACTCTGCAAAGTCTTTGTCTGTCAAGCATTTAGGCTCGGGGTTGTTTTGAAGGCCTCCAAATTGTGTTTCTTTTAATTGAGAAGGAGATAAATTAGTGTACTGGAGGGAGAGAAGAGGCTGCGAGCGTGGAAGATGTAATTTCTAAAGATGGGGTGGGGGGGTGAGCTGCAAGAGAAACGACTTTAGAAGTTTTTAATGAGCCCTGGCGTTACTCGGGGGCACGGGGTGAAGGCGGCGAGAGAGAGAGGGAGAAAAGAAATGAAGATGGAGGGAGGGCGCGATGAAGGAAAGTCAACAGGGGTGCTGACTTCCAGCAGATGTCACACTGCAAGTGACTAACCCCCCTATCATACACACCTTTGCCCTGTGACCCTCTTTCACCGTCGTTACACTACATTTATCTACTAATGGCGGATTACAACATTTGATTTAGGAGCCTGTCTCAAAGAGAGATTTAAAAACAGTTTCTATATTGCTGTTAAACTGGTGAGTGAGATAACATAACTTTATTTTTTTGCTGCGTTATTCTTTTGCTTTGTGTATTAGTGAGGCGTAGCTTACATTGTTGGACCAGTAAGAGGAGAAGTTATATGACTAAAGCAGGGGTAGGGAACCTATGGCTCGGGAGCCAGATGTGGCTCTTTTGATGACTGCATCTGACTCTCGGATAAATCTGAGCTGGCATTGCTTAACACGATAAATAATGAATAATTCCACTTGTAATCACAGTGTTAAAAATAATGTTCAAAATATAAAACATTGTCATGCATTTTTAATCCATCCATCCGTTTTCTACCGCACCTGTTCAAAAAGTTGCGTTAATGGTAAGAAGTTATTTAGTTATTATTGGTTAGTGTGGGGCTTGCCCTCCTGGGGGTTCTTCAGACCACCAAGCACCGACATGAGAGCCTGTTTCAAGGTTGCAATAGTGTTTTATTTTTCAATAAGTCTCTCAGTTGCTTTCGAGCAATTGTCTTTTTCTCTTTCGTTTTCGCTCGCGCTCTGGCTCCAGTCCCAACCCCGTCCCTCCTCCTGGCCGCTGCTTATAACAGAGCGACAGGTGATTAGATAACAAGGCCCAGGTGGGCCATTTACGCACCTGTTGCTTTTTCAGAGGCCGGTCCTGGCACACCCCAGTTCACTGCAGGCCGGCAGGCCACGCCCCCTCCACAGTTAGCTTCAGAAAAACAATGTTATTACAAAGAATAAGATACCTATTATACTCTAGAAATGTTGGTCTTACTTAAAAATGCACGCATTTATTTGTGTTCAGTGTTAAAAAAATATTATATGGCTCTTACGGAAATACATTTTAAAATATTTGGCCTTGTGGCTCTCTCAGCCAAAAAGGTTCCCGACCCCTGGACTAATAGCTCCTTCAAACGTGACCTATTTGCTGTAAACGGCACCTTTTAAGTTTTTAAGTTATTCCACAAACATGGAGATACAAAACATAGTCAACAAAGCATTTGGGGTGTCATTTAAAAAAAAAAAGGGGGGGGTGGTCTCTGTATGTTGACGTTTGTTAAGTTCCTCATTACTGAGCAGTGTGAAAAGGCATCAGCAACTACTGTCTAGTTCAGGGGTGCCCATTACGTCGATCGCGAGCTACCAGTCGATTGTAGAGGGTGTGTCAGTCGATCGCCAGCCAGGCATTAAAAAATACACCTAAAAATTAGTGGTCATCAATCTTCACTAAGACGTCACTTTCGTCATTTGATTGACATTCACAACACCCAAACATCTTCTGACATAAAACTGGTTGATCGAGGAGAAGGCGAGAAACACTTTTTATTTCAACAGACTCTCGCATCTTACCTGCCGTCACAACGCTAAAGACCGACTGCACAGTTCCTGTCTTCACAATAAAGGCGCTGCTTCATCCTGCCTGCGCTAACAAAATAAGAGTCTCAAAAAACTGGCGTGCACGGAGTTTGCCGCCATTGTATTTCTTGTAAAGTTTATACAAACGAGTATGGAAGCTAGACAAATAAGATGCCAAAAACCAACCACTCTCATGTGGTATTGGACAGAAAGGAACCCTTTATTTCTCATCCATTTGAAAATGTGGACGTTATCAGCACTACTGTCTGATTCCAATCAATGCAAGTCATCAGAATCAGGTCATACTCCAACTTATATTGTTGTCTTCATGAAAGAAAGGAATCTTTACGTCTTAAACATGCTTGTATTATTATTAAACACCTTTCCCTTGTTAACAAAAACATCTATATAAGAATGATACATCCCCTCGACTTGGTCAAGTGAAAAGTAGCTTGCCTGCAGAAAAAGTTTGGGCACCCATGGTCTAGTTCCACAGAATTAACAGTGACTTCCTGTTTAGTGCAAAGTAAACTTCAAAATAAAAGCATGGCGGTATTAACCCGGAGTCTACTTCCGGAACATACATGTTTAGGCCTATTTTTTGTATTGTAAATAACAAAATCGCCCTGATTGTAAATTATATTTATTAAAATGTCCAAAAATTTTAAATAATATATTTCATATAAAAAAAAACAACAGTTTATATACAGTACAGGCCAAAAGATTGGACACACCTTCTCATTCAATGCCTTTTCTTTATTTTCATGATATTGTAGATTGTCACTGAAGGCATCAAAACTATGAATGAACACATGTGGAGTTTAAATACTTACCAAAAATAGGTGAAATAACTGAATGCATGTTTTATGTTCTAAGTTTCTTCAAAATAGTCACCTTTTGCTCTGATTACTGCTTTGCACACTCTTGGCATTCTCTCACACATGCGGTCCTCTCCAAGGTTTCTCATAGTCATCATTGTCACCGACGTCCCACTGGGTGTGAGATTTCCTTGCCCTTATGTGGGCTCTACCGAGGATGTCGCTGTGGTTTGTGTTGTGGTTTGTGCAGCCCTTTGAGACACCAGTGATTTAGGGCTTTGATTGATTGATTGATTGAACCTCCTGAGGAGGAGCATTATCTGCAGTGGACAAGGGTTTTGCATAAAAAGGCTATTTTTGTCTGAAACAAACCTCGACCGCAGTTCATCTCCCTCTTTTGCTGCATGATGGTTTCTTCCATGGTTTTTATCAGTCGCTATAGCCGCCATCACCCTCACACCCACATCCCATCTCCCTGCAGACGCCATATCACGTCAATCTGTTGCTGGCCGGCTACGACGACGCAGACGGTCCGGGTCTGTACTACATGGACTACCTGTCCTCGCTGGCCAAGGCCCCCTTTGCCGCCCACGGCTACGGGGCCTTCCTCACGCTCACCATCCTCGACCGCCACTACAGACCAGGTCTGCCTTCCACATAACTCACCCACGCTCACTGCAAAACATTTGTGGTCGTCTCCATGAGGCATCATCTTGTCCTTGTTTCTTTTCCAGATCTGACCAGGGATGAAGCAGTGGAGATCCTGAAGAAGTGCATTAACGAAGTTAGTCACAGTTTGTGTTCCTCTGCTTAAGAGTCTGAATAACTTCATGAAAGCTAGTGTTTTCTGCGTTGGACATTTTTTGCACATAACAAAATGAGGAACTCTGACCAAAAAAATGTCCCCTGCAGACATCGGTTGTCAAAAGGATATACATATATAGTGAGGCCACCATTTTCTTTTTTAATTATGAAAGAAAATGCCTGCTTCAAGACAACAGTAAGTTCAACCACTGTCAAGTTACACGGCATTAAAACGTGCACACAGTCACTTCCTGTCCTGTGCAACATAAGATTCAAAACAAAAGCATGGTAATACAAAGGAACCTCAATTTATGAACATAACTGGGTCTTGAACAGGGTTCGTAAATTGAAAAGTTTGTATATTGAAGCAAATAAGAAACAACATAAACATGAATAATAAGTTCCAGTCTCACCAAAAGTCCATATTTTGTACACTTTGAACCCCAAAAGGGACAAGCGGTTGAAAATGGATGGATGGATGAACACAATACAAAGCGCTATACAGTACTGTATATCAAAGAAACATAAGGGGGTGATGGATGAACTTTCTATTTAATAACAAAGCCAAACCAACAACTCACTAACTGTCCTTACATGCAGCCGCCCTGGCAACACACACACACACTGTGCTACACTCATAGTTAAATATCACAAACCTCCTTAAGTTTAACAGCCAGGTCGCTACAACGAGGAGGAATAAAATATAAATCAATTTAACCTTTTCAGTTAATCTTCTTGGTGCCAAGCAGAAGGAAAATGGGGTAGTCGGTGTTGACAACGCTGTGGATACATTCTGAATGTTTCAAACGACACACTGCCTGTCCATGGCTTTTTTTACTCTTATAGAGCTGGCAAAATTTAAAACATATTGTAAAAAGGCTAAAAAACCCCTCTTAAAAGCACACAAAGTAGCAATTAGCACAGTAGCTAACGACTGAGTGCTAGAGAGCCATCAGCCTGCCCACAACGGATGTGCTGGGTGGATGAAACGTTTGTACACTGAGACCAGGTTCGTACTACAAAGCGTATTTTTATTTGGTCTGTGGTTCATAAATAGAAAAGTTTTATATGAGGGGTTCGTAAATCGATGTTGCGCTGTACTGTTTCATTTAATCCTTGTTCAATTATTTCTGACACAAATGTTATATATTATTGTATAGTTATATACATATTATTTGTCAACAGATTCAACTTTAGTAACTAACACAATTTTACTTAATTGATTCAACATTTGTTATTAAGATTGTTAGCTGCCATTGATGATACAAAAATGCTACAATTAATTCATTTTTCAAAGTGAGACTCACTGACTTTGGCTCATTTTCTGTGAAGAACATATATCAGAATACATATTTAATGATTACATAGCATACACCTCACCTGCACATTTCTATTTCATATAAGATGTCCGGGTCCACTGGACCCGGGGCTAATGGGAATGCAGAAATTGATGTTTTCTGTGTACCTCACACACACACACACAGCAGGTCTAGACAGGAACGAGGACAGAGTGTAGGTACACAAAACATCAGAAGGTCCAATGTGCGAGAAAATGAGAGCAGACAGTGTTGACAAACAATGTTGCAACCTTGTGTGGGAGCCGCAGGTGCAGAAGCACAAAAGAAGAATACCTGTGGGATGCATAAACTGGCAGATAAATTTTCCGTGCAAAATTCATATTGTTACTCAGCCAGCGTTTGTGGGTCTGATGAACCTGTTGCATTTTGTGGCTTTTAATGCCTCACCATCAACACTTTTATGTTAAAATAGTGAACAGATGTTTATTGGGATAAAGTAAACATCTCTTCAGTATTTTAACTGGCTGAGTAACAACAATACGAACATTACACAAGGGTTAAATAGGAGTATAGAAATATCACATGAAAACAGAAGAATCAAAATAAGAATGCAAAAAAGGTTAACAAAAACTGTATATGCCATTTTCTTTATGTCTGTGGCGAAATGGACAAGTAAATGTGGTAAGCCAACGAGTTTTGATTTTTGTGTTGTCGACAATCGCTTATGTTGACGCCTTTCAGCCAGTCTGAGAGCTGCTGACCTTAACTGGTTCTATGCTATTAACTGGAAATAACACTTTATAGTCTAAACAAATCCATCCATTTTCTACCGCTTATTCCCTTTAGGGTCGATGGTGTTTCCAGGCCTTTGTTAATATAGGAAACAAATATAGTACATCCCAAGTCTTAAGGGGTTATAATTTATGAAATAAGCAAACATATTCATAGCAACAACTAACATCCTCCTTCGTGCCGTCGTGCAAGATGGAGGTCAACATAGCCACTAATTGCTGCTGTTGGTGGGGTTATTCTACTTGTACTGTTTGTCCCTCATGTCTCAAGTTGTGATTTTTCTCCTCCAGCTGAACACGCGCTTCATCCTGAACCTTCCCTCCTTCAGCGTCCGTTTGATTGACAAGGAGGGCATCCATGACCTGGAGAAGCTCACTCCCAACAAGTGACCGTTCCCCCGCTTAGCTACCGGCACTAACAATCCTTTTTTTTTTTTTTTTCTACCGCTGACCTCCTTGTTCTTTCTGTTCCAATAAAAAGTGACGCGCAGTTGAGATATATACGCTCTTTGTCCCTGTGGTGCTTTTCTGCTCGCTCTCTCGTTTACTCATCTGCAACATGGAAGGAGAACATGCTCCTGGCTGTGTACTTTTGCACTTGGAGTCCGTCACTGTGTGTGTGTGCGCCATGGACAGTTGTTCATGCTTCTGCACAAGTAGGCTTGTTTTTTTTAAACAAACGGCACCAGAAAAAATGGCATTATTTACTTTATTTTAACAAAAAATCTTAGGGTACATTAAACATGTTTCTTATTGCAATCGAAGAACAATTTTGTCCGTAAATAAAATAGTGAACATACTAGACAACTTGTCTTTTATCATAGTAGTATCGACCATATACGCTCTTGTACTTGGTATCATTACAGTGGATGTCAGGTGTAGATCCACCCATGGCGTATGTTTACATTGTGACGCCGGTGAGCTACTGTATCGTCCTACGGTGTGTAGTGAAGCATGTTTAGCTATTCCTCATCCTGCAGGGATGATACTTGTAAGAAACGTACTTTATTTGTCGACATGGAGGCGAGGATTAGTGATTAAGAAGAGATGTCTTAAAACCTCTCTTCCTGAGGGCGTTTCAGTGTTATAGCATCACCATTATCATTAGTTTTTAAGCCAAAAAGCGTCCGTTCTCCCTTTTCTGTTTACACACTGTCTGCTTTTGAGTACTCTGTGAGTGTGCGCTGCCGAACATGCTCCTCTGCTTGTAAAGCCAGTAATGTCACGATGTGACGACGACGAGCCGTCCTTCCTGTAAAACAAAAAATATATAGAGTATAGTACCATTTTCGATTCTTTCGTACCGCGAGACTATACTAGTACCGGTATACCGTAGAAACCTGTGCACAAGGAAAAGAAACAAAACAAAAGTGTGTGTAAATCTTCATAGCAAAGACAAGAGAACTGTTTCATAGCTTAGGTTGTGTGGTTCTGCAGAGGTGAGGGAACGCAGTTCTGAGGGGAGCCGGTAGAGGTGTGTTGGAGGTCCGAGAAGGTGGTATTGACCAGAACTCTGTTAAAAAGTTCATTCTCCACAGGATCAGCTGGTCATCCAGATCAAAGAGAGCTGGGAGTTTGTAAGCCAGGATGTTGAATGCAGTGGAGAAGTCTGCACACAAGAGTCTGGCTGAGGTGTTATTTTATTAGGAAGTATGCAGTATAATTTAACTTACCTGATAAATTACTGCGTCTACTAGAAACACAATCCTTTTCAACTTAAAGACAGCATAAAGCAATTTTTTTCATATCTGCCATTGTCTTGTTTTGTGTTGGTTATAGATTTCCTTTGTTTGAATTATATTTCTTTTTCAGCGCTTTCTCTTCCTCCGCAAGATACACTGATTCTGGCAGGTTGATTCTGTTAGGTCCTGGTCGCATTCCCCGGATACAAAAGACAGGAAGAGGCAGCAGCTTTGGAGGTAAGAGTCTTTTAATTACATGTACAAGGCAGAAACAAATATGATGTGCCGCCATCAAGCGCACGGAAAAACTGCAAGTTAGCAACTGAACAAACTTAAACAGGCTTTAACTAAGCGGGACCAAAGCAGCTTGTGGAAGGCAAGGTGACACTTAGGTTTAAAACTCTCAGATTAGCGATTAAGAGCAGGTGAGCCTCCTCGATCACTAATTAGAGGCATATGAAATGAATCAGCGCCCGAGTAACCAGAGCGTAAACAACGGATGGAGCGCTGAAACAGAAATAGACTTTAAGATAGGAAAACTACGACCCATACAAAACCAGGCATGACCTGCTGTGACAGGTTATGACAGATGAAGCTTTTTCAGGTGTTTCACTCCACAAAATTAAAGTATTTGTGATTCATGCCGATATTGTACCAATATCGACCAGTACTCGAGGCTTCAATATTGGTGTCATATCAAAAGTAAAATAGTTGTATCAGGAAACATATCAACCATTTATCCCGTTCCTATTGAAAACATTGCTTTTTTTTCGTCTAAGATTCAGTACGATACTGAAGCGCATGTGCATTTTTCTAAAAATGTGTATATATATTTGGTCATTTTATTGGAAAGACATATACAGAGACTAATTGGACGTTCAACAGCAAAACCGTGTCAATACAGTTAATGGGTGTGCCACACACTCACTGAGAAAGCATGTTCCCATCACTAAAATTGTGTTTCATAAACACTTTTAACGCTTAGATTGATAATGCTTACATTTTTACAAATAAATATAGAAAATAGGATTTCATTGAAAGGTTTATTTGATAACATAATCAGTGTTTATTGACGTTTCATTTTGGTTTAGAGATACAGAACGATTCACAAATGTCCACTGCAATAGACGCTTGTTTTTGGTCAATTTCTTTTGTCAGGAATACAAAACAGACAACACATGTCCACTCCAGTGGACGTTTATTTTTGGTCTGTATGTTGTGTCAGAGATACAAAACTTATCACAAATGTCCACTCCAGTGGACGTTTATTTTTGGTCTATATGTTGTGTCAGAGATACAAAACAGATCATAAATTTCCACTGCAGTGGATGTTTATTTTTGGTCTATATGTTGTGACAGAGGTAAAAAACAGATCAGTCGTGTCCACTCCAGTGGACATTTATTTTTGGTCTATATGTTGTGTCAGAGATACAAAACAGATCGCTAATGTCCACTGCAGTAGGCTTTTATTTTTGGTCGAAATGTTGTGTCAGAGATACAAAACAGATCACAAATGTCCACTTAAGTGGACATTTATTTTTGGTCTATATGTTTTGTCAGAGATTTAAAACAAATCATAAATGTCCACTGCAGTGGATGTTTATTTTTGGTCTATATGTAGTGTCAGAGATGCATAACAGATCACAAATGTCCACTTCAGTGGACATTTATTTTTGGTCTATATGTTTTGTCAGAGGTTCAAAACAAATCATAAATGTCCACTGCAGTGGATGTTTATTTTTGGTCTATATGTTGTGTCAGAGATGCATAACAGATCACAAATGTCCACTCCGGTGAACATTTATTTTTGGTCTATAACTTGTGTCAGAGATAGAAAACAGATAACAAATGTCCACTCCAGTGGACGTTTATTTTTGGTCTATATGTTGTGTCAGAGATAGAAAACAGATAACAAATGTCCACTCCGGTGGACGTTTATTTTTGGTCTATTTGTTTTGTCAGAGCTACAAAACATAACACTAATATCCACTGCAGTGGACGTTTATTTTTGGTCTATATGTTGTATCAGAGGTAAAAAACAGATCACTAATGTCCACGCCATACAAGCCTTTTGGGCTTCCTGTAGTCCGCCTGTGTTCCAACCTGTATTTATATGTATTTTTTTTTTTGTAAATATTGTTACTGTCTTGGATATTTTCAGCACATGGCTGTAAATGTAAAACATGTGTGCCTGCGTATGTGTGCACGTATACGTGGGTGTGGGTGGGTGGCTCTACCGCCGTCTCGCCTCCCCACTCCACAGACAGGTGATTAATAAACATTAAACAATCCCTCTCCTCTCAAACACACCGGAATCTTCTTGACGGGAAGAGAAGCATATGTTTGCCTGCAGGCGCACATGCAGAGATGGAGAGCGGCCCTGCTGAGTGTCAGATAAAGAGGCGGGGGTGCAATGGGGGATTAGGTTATGGAGAGGGAGATGGGTAGGAATGTTGAGACGATGTGAAAGCTGGAGTAGCTGAGAGTATGAGGGACTCAGGAGCAGATGGTTGGAGGGAGTTGTTTGGCTTATTGGGCACTGGGGGTCGCACCTCTGCCGGTCCCCACTTCCATGTGGTGTTCAAGGCTGCAGATGGAGCGGAGGCCCTTAGAGGCTGGGTTTATTTCGCCATTTTCACTAACATTTTCAAGAACGTGGCATGGTTACCTGCACGCCGGTGTCAATAAATGCTCACCTGCAGGGCAGAAGCAGCGGTCAGGGCATTAACAGTGGAGACCGTGATGGTCTTTTGTAAGCATCCATCTTGTTAAGAGATGTTTGAAGGCTGGAGGGGACTTCATCTGCAATAGACTGAGAGGGGGTGTCATCCCGTGTAATACCCATACGCACTTGGTCTGCCAGAGAATTAGGAGACAAAGCAGGAGGGATTGGTGTTAGTGACTTTGTCCTTATGTTTAGAGTGTTCAGAGTACTTATTGATCCAAAAAAATGACCGGCAACTATTCTAGTGGAGATGTTTGGACACTAAATACAAGCAACTATGGCTTTTTCGTTGTGGAAAGAAAGATTTGTTGTTCTAAACCAGGGATGTCAAACTCCTTCACATCGCACTGATGGCCCTCAGAGGGCCACTTTTAACAGTGAATGATATATATGCATTTTAAATTGCTTCTTTACACAATTGTTTATTGTTATATATGTTTACGTACAAACCCTGTTTCCATACGAGTTGAGAAATTGTGTTAGGTGTAAATATAAATGGAATACAATGATTTGCAAATCCTTTTCAACCCATATTCAGTTGAATATGCTACAAAGACAACATATTTGATGTTCAAACTCATAAACTTTATTTATTTTTTTTGCAAATAATAATTTACTTGGAATTTCATGGCTGCAACACGTGCCAAAGTAGTTGGGAAAGGGCATGTTCACCACTGTGTCACATCACATTTCCTTTAACAACACTCAAACGTTTGGGAACTGAGGAAACCAATTGTTGAAGCTTTGAAAGTGGAATTTTTTCTCATTCTTGTTTTGTGTAGAGCTTCAGTCGTTCAACAGTCCGGGGTCTCCGCTGTCGTATTTTACGCTTCATAACGCGCCACACTTTTTCAATGGGAGACAGGTCTGGACTGCAGGCAGGCAGGGAAAGTACCCGGACTCTTTTACTACGAAGCAACGCTGTTGTAACACGTGGCTTGGCATTGTCTTGCTGAAATAAACAGGGGCGTCCATGATAACGTTGTTTGGATGACAACATATGTTGCTCCAAAACCTGTATGGACCATTCATTCTTAATGGTGCCTTCATAGATGTGTAAGTTACCCATGCCTTGGGCACTAATACACCCCCATGCCATCACCGGTCCTGGCTTTTGAACCTTGCGCCTATAACAATCCGGATGGTTATTTTCCTCTTTGTTCCGGGGGACACAACGTCCACAGTTTCCAAATATAATTTGAAATGTGGACTCGTCAGACCACAGAACACTTTTCTACTTTGCATCAGTCCATCTTAGATGAACTCGGGCCCAGCGAAGCCAGCGGCGCTTCTGGGTGTTGTTGATAAATGGGTTTTGCTTTGCATAGTAGAGTTTTAACTTGCACTTACAGATGTAGTGATCAACTGTAGTTACTGACAGTGGTTTTATGAAGTGTTCCTGAGCCCATGTGGTGATATCCTTTACACACTGATGTCGGTATTTGATGCAGTACCGCCTGAGAGATCAAAGGTCCGTAATATTGTCGCTTACGTGCAGTGATTTCTCCAGATTCTCTGAACCTTTTGATGATTTTACGGACTGTAGATGGTAAAATCCCTAAATTCTTTGCAATAGCTCGTTGAGAAATGTTGTTCTAAAACTGTTTGACAATTTGCCTACAAAGTGGTGACCCTCACCCCATCCTTGTTTGTAAATTACTTAGCATTTCATGGAAGCTGCTTTTCTACCCATTCATGGCACCCACCTGTTCCCAATTAGCCTGCACACCTGTGGGATGTTCCAAATAAGTGTTTGAGGAACATTCCTCAACTTTATCAGTATTTATTGCCACCTTTCCCAACTTCTTCGTCACGTGTTGCTGGCATCAAATTCTAAAGTTAATGATTATTTGCAAAAAAAAAAATGTTTATCCGTTTGAACATCAAATGGGACGGCGTGGCGCAGTGGGAGAGTGGCCGTGCGCAACCCAAGGGTCCCTGGTTCAATCCCCACCTAGTACCAACCTCGTCAAGTCTGTTGTGTCCTGAGCAAGACACTTCACCCTTGCTCCTGATGGGTGCTGGTTAGCGCTTTGCATGGCAGCTCCCTCCATCAGTGTGTGAATGTGTGTGTGAATGTGTAAATGTGAAAGTAGTGTCAAAGCGCTTTGAGTACCTTGAAGGTAGAAAAAAGCTATACAAATACAACCCATTTATTTATTTTTTAAATATGTTGTCTTTGTAGCATATTCAACTGAATATGGCTTGAAAAGGATTTGCAAATCATTGTAT